>NW_009940727.1:0-37549 GCF_000696875.1 Nestor notabilis
GTCCAGGTAGATGATGTCAACTGCTCTGCCTTATCTTAGACATCATCTTATTCCAACCCCCTGCCATGGGCAGGGACACCTCCCACTAGACCAGGTTGCTCAAAGTCCCATCCAACCTGGCCCTGAACACTGCCAGGGATGGGGCAGCCACAGCTTTGCTGGGCAACCTGTGCCAGGGCCTCACCACCCTCACAGTGAAGAATTTCTTCCTAATATCTAATCTAAATCTCCCCTCTATCAGCCTAAAGCCATTCCCCATTGTTGCTGCAGCCAGCCCTCCTGCTAACACAGCGTCTTGCTTTGACGATGCCTAGCGCTGCCCAAGGAGCCTCATGCACATACACTTCAGCAGCATTGTAGCTAGGTGAAGAAAGTATTGGCTGTGAAGACATCCTGCTAGTTAACACTTCCTGATTTTAAGCTGGGTTAGGCTGTGAGGGTTGGAGTCGAAAACTGAGGGTACAAGGCACTGATTGACCTCCAAGTCCCTCTCCCACTTGGTGTTTCTCTTTCATTAGTTTTATTGGCTGTTTCTCATCCCCAGCAAAGTGGAACCATTTCCTTACCAGCAGCTATTGAAAGAATTAAACCTATACACTTTTATATCCATTATGGTAAAAGATCTTTTAAAATACAACAGAAGAAAACATCTGGGCTCACATACACCACAGCAAACATGAATGGATGTCTGAGGGAAAACTGCTTCAGTAATTCATTCAGCTTTTACTGTGTAGTCAGACTGTCTGGTAGGGTCTGCCATCATGTAGAACCCTCCCATCTGGCTTATCCTTTTGGTGTACACTTCTGCTCTGTTCTCTGGATTTGGCCGCTACAAGTATCTGTAGTGACAGAACTTAAAACTGGTATTTTCATGTAATTTAGAAACCTTCCAGCTGTCTGACAGACTGTTACAGAGGTGAGGATATGTTATAGACCTATAAATACACAGTACTCTTGTAATAACATCAGAAAACCTGTGTCACTTTTCTTCTTCCATTTGGCAGGACTCCAAGCATGTGCTGTCTAAGAATACCAACTTATTGTAGCAAATTGGTATACTGAACCAGAATAGGTCCAACTTTCTCATTCCCTTAGTGACTGGAAAAAAAACCCCAACAAACCAAAAATTGCTACTAGACAAGAGAAGATAACGAGAACTATGAGGTCAGATTTATGTTTCTTATAATATAAGGCCTTGGTAATAATGCAGACATCACATTAGATTTTATTAAAAAGGAACAAAAATCCCAACCCTATTCGTTTTTTGGGCTGAGCATCCTTCCGTAATGGGTCTGTGAGTAGCCAGGTCAGGGTGCTCCTCTCTGTCTGATTAGGATATTGGGGTTTGGCTGCCTGTCATCACTCCTCTGTGCTCCTTTGTGTTGGTGGAGATGGATCTTTGCTGGTCTGACTGCTCTCCAGTGGTGCCTGGGCAGTAGTGATGTCAGGGTGCTCTGTTTCCTTCACTGGCAGTCGTTGTGGGGATGATTCTTTAACTGCATAATCTAACAGGAATGACACAAACCCAAGATCACTTCTGGTACATCAGTTATAAGCTGATTTTTATAGCGAAAAAATTAAATCTATGTAAGAGAACTTGCAGAACTCTACCTTTGCAGGAAGGCTGCACATCCACAACTGTCCTTGCAGTTAACGGGAGGTGAAGCTAATTAAACTTGCTCGGGGGTTTTTGCCAGCAAAATTACATGGAAGCACGGTATTCATTATTTAGTAAGCTTTGTACTTTAAACGTTACCACATAAGCTCACCGTTATAAATCACAGTACATTCAAAGAGCAGCTAAAAGGGCTTGGATTTTGCCATATGCTCATTTCTCATTCGTTTAATTCTTGACTCATGAAGCTATTTTTGTTTCACGCTCCTAAATTAAAACTGAATTGGCCCAAGGATGTCAATTTGAATTTAATGATTAAAAAAACCAAGAACAACAAAGTAAGGAAAATGTATAAAGGCAGGACAATGAAAGCTACTGACAAAGTTAGCTATAAATCTTGGCATGCTGTGTAGCAACAATACAGGAAATCGTAACTACTTGCTGGTGTTGTTCACCCCACATTTTTGCATTACCAAAATATAAATACCATTTATAAAAAATGTATAAGCCCACAACATCCTGTCAAAAATTCCTTGCATGATAATCAAAATAATATTTATGCAACATTTCTTATCAGCTTATGAATATGGGTTATATTAACTCTGTACATAAGACTTCAGTGTTCCAAATTTGGCAGCAGAGAGGTTTAATTCTGCAGTATAAAATCAGTGTCCTTGTATGTATGCAACTTGTCAATACATGCAGACAACAGTTTGTGATATAAAACTTTGCTTAGAAAAAATGTGGAAACTTATTTTATATTTCATTATCATTTTTCTGGAAGGCTAACTGATTTTCTAAAACTGCTTTTAATATATGCATTCATACATATGTTTTCCCCCTTCTCCAGACTCTGTTTTATTTTGCAGTAAACTCTCACCCTGCTTTATGGTTTTCCATCTGGGAAACCATATGAAATAACCATGGTTCAATATTAAATCGTTTTCTGCAAGTAATGTTTTCTGCCTGGTGCTTGTTTGACCAACATAAAAACTGGTAGGGGAGGGGTAAGCAAGTGATGGAAAACTCAGTGTTACATCCTTTTATATGTAGGGGGTTTTGCTGGTTTGTTTGTTTGTTTTTACTGTTTTTGAGTTGTTTTTCAGGTTGATCTAAAACCCAAGTATAAAATCGTTATTTCCCAAGGAGGAGGAAAGGGGAAAGCATTCTTCTTCCTTCTTTTTTTAATTTTGTTTTCTGGATACTTGCCTATGTTTAGAGTATTGATTAAAAAATGATCATAATAAGGCAACAGTCTGTTCTCCCTTAAAGATGAGATGAAATTGTTTCAGTAGAGTAAACCTAAGATGAATTTACAGTTGCATAAACACTAGAAATAATGGTGAGTGCTGAGGGAGAAGCAGGAAAGTACTTCTCATTGTTGTCAGCCTTTTTATGGTGATTTCAGGGAGCATTGAATCATTCACTTTATGTAACTCTGAGGATATAGACTTGTTTGTACAGAAAATACCTTGTATCTCACATGAGCTAGTGAAGTCCACACTCTCACTCGCTAATGCACCAGAGGAGAAGAGCAGCAGACACATGCTTTTATCAGGTGATTGAACCACTTGAGATGAAAGAAATTTCACTTTTTATCTATTCCATTAAAGTGCATGAAATCTTTGTGGGCTTTTGTGCACACCTTTCCTGTGCGCCTCTGGGCCCTAAAGGTCAACAGTGCTAGTTTTCCTTTAGAAGAAAGGGTTCACAGTGAGTTGTTGGCCACCCGAATGCTTCACCAGCAGGAGTTCAGTGGTGGGAGTGGGCTTCCTTCCTCCAGTCCTGGGTTGGTTTAGGGGGGGTTATCTTCATATCTTCCTAAACAGTCTGTTTAGCCACTCTTCCTTGTTGATAAGCTAGCTAGTTTTCTTGGGCCTTTAGTCTACCACTGCGGTCAGCTTCAGCCTAAAGAAAACAACAGATTAAGCAGTTATTCCCAGCCCTTTAATGATTCTGCAGCCATAGCCAAACCAAGCTCAGAGCTGCCCAAAACACAAGCCAGAAAGTCCTGATAGCAGAGTCATTGGTAAATACAGATAACGTAGCCCACCACTAGCAACAGCAACACTGGTCTACTGGTTTACATCTTTGACAGAGGTTTTGTTGTTGCGATTCATGCCATTTCACCTGCAAAAGAAAGGCTCAGTGAGTAGTCTAGCAAACTGTTAGGTGGTCAAATATGCTCGGCAGTTGTGAGGAGCAGTTTTGGCCACCAAAGAAACCCAAGGAGATGAACAGGACTGAAGAAAACCAAGGACGATGCTACATAAGGCAAGAAGGACTAATGTAATTTATGGGTAGCCAAATGACTGCCTGACAGGTGCAAAAGATAGCAGATTGTGGGATGTTTTAATGCTGAAACGTCTGTTTTTGGGGAAGTGCAGCTCTGCCCACAGCAATTGCACTGGGAGTGTCAGAAAGAAGGTATACATGACAGAGGACTGTCATCAGCAAAGAGTCTTCCACTGTATGCTAAGCCAGTGATCTGTTTATTAAATATAAAGAAAATTACAGTGCACAAAGCAGTGTGTTGCTTGATGTACCAGAAACATCCAAACAAATCTTTGCCCATTAAGTGAATATATCCCTGAGAAGCCTATCATAGGCTACTCTGCCTGTCGCAGGGGCTAATGCTGTCTTACTGGAATGTACAAGTTACCGATAGCAGATTTCTCTGTCACAGATGCAGGAATGGACACCTATCTTAGACCACCACAGTTTACATGGTGCAGCTTACAACACTGCATGTAAGTGGGGACATGCAGATGTATCCTGAAGAGTGTGGGAAGTTCCATAACACATAAAATCCCCCTGGCCAAAGGTGTCTATCCATTCAGCATGGGGGTCTGAGGGTAAACCCAACGTCTCATCATACCAGCTAAGTCAGGAAAGAAGAGAGCTGTCTCATGCAGTGTGTAAGCGGAATCTCATGATGGGAGTCAAGTGAGGCAGTGGAGTCTGAGGAAAGTACTTTTAAAATAATAAGCTGGTGACTGGGATTAGCAAAGCTAAATGACAGCCTAAAAATTTGGGATGAGGATCACTGATGACAGCTTCATGTAATGAAGTTCCTACACCAGGGAGAGGGAGATGTTTTCCAAAGGGCCAGTTCAAGGCTGGAATGGACTTTTGTAGGAACTAACGATCTCCATAAATCTCTTTCCCTTTGTTATGGTTTGAAACATGTTTTTGGACTTTTGTGATAAACATGCAGTTTGCAGTGTAAGTAAAAAAAAGCAGCTCCTTTCTTCACTCCACCTTAGTTTTTCTAAGTACAAACAGTATACTGTAAACACTGTTCACCTATAGGGATAGAAAAGGGGAAAAATAAGATGAAGACTTCTTATTTGCATGACTTATGTAGTGCTAGTAATGTAATCATAATGAAGGTAATATAACATCTGTTTAGAACAGAGTAAAAGAACTGAATATCAGTAAAAGGAAAGCATTATTCTGAATGAGAGAGAAATTAATGAGAAACATCTTTTCATCATTTTGAATATACCCCTTTATATTAATTGGAGCAAGGTTGTCTGAATTCTGATATGTTCACAAATGTTTTTACGCATACCAAGCTGAACTAGGTTCTGAAAGAAAGTGCCTTCCTAGACTCTTTCTGTACACACAGCCAGAGCAGCAGGGTATTCATCAAAGCCATAGCAAAGTGCATAACCAGAGATTTAATTCTTGAAATTGCATTTGGCTACAAAACTTTCAAAGCCATGTGGAGAAGGCCTTTATGCAGAGTGCCTCACTGTAGCTTTAGAGTATGATGAACTGAATTAATTCAAGGAATTTATTATTGCTTGCAGTTTGCCTGTGATGACGGCTGGGACTGCGTTTTCTTTTTGGAGCTTGGATTTTAATCTATGTTAATATTCACATCAACAGGGTAAGTTAATGAGGCCCAAGCTCATTTTATTATCTTTTATCTGACTGAAGCTCTAAGCTTCTACCCGCACAGCCTGGGATACGCAGTCTGCATTCTGGATGAGGAAGAGCAGTTTATACTTGAGCATTTGTACTGCACAGACACAACTGCTCTGTGGTTGGTGTTCTCCATATGGGAAAGTTCATTTTGTTTCTGTCTTGCTTGAAAACAAACAAACAACAAATCAGCCTCATGACCATAAAATAAAAAAACAAACAAACAAACAAACAAACAGAAAATAAGGGGTATGAAAAAATAATGCAAGCATGCCTGCAAGGTCTCAAACAGGGCTGGGTGCACACTTTTTCTTTGTAGAAGACAATGAGTGGCTGATGACTGCTGATGTACACTGGGAAATAAAAAATAGAGAGCTTATTTAAAAGGAGGTTGTATTAAAACAGGCATTTTTTGGTTCTTGAAATTATTTTTGCCACATTTGGGACTCCTGAAGCAAGTGTTTGCTCCAAATGATTTCTCAAGTAAGGACTGAATGTATCAGATATTCCAGCATCCATTAACAACTACACAAAGAATAATGGAAGTTGCACGTGGAGTCAAGATGGTAAAGAAGTTGAAAATAAAAAAAAAAAAGGGGGGGGGAAATAAAAGGAGAGGTGTTGCATTGCAGGGAAATGTTGTTTGGAGAGGGTTGGCCTGGCTGCCTAATGTCCTGGCTGCTCTGCCTGCCTGCGAGCACGCAGGGTGCAGTAGCAGAGTCAAGCAGGCATTTGACGGTAAAGGAGAGATTTGACCTTCTTGGTATGTTTAAAAAGACTCAGCCAGGGGTGTTTATTAAAGTCCGGAAGCAGAGAGGAGTAGTGAGTCTTGCTGCCCTGGGATCAGGTTAGAATAAAATGCAAAGAAAACTTCTGTTGAGAGGAAGAGATGGACATCTGATGTGACTGCTCCCATCCTGTGACAAAACAAATAACCTGATGCTCAGTAGGGTGAGATGCCTCTGGATTAATCAGTTTGCCACTCCTAATACTGAACTGCTTTGCCACAGACCAATTAAATGAATGTCTTCATATGCCTTTCCACCCTCATTACAGTTTTACTTGTCCTTAATAGGAGTACTTTTATATCAAATGGCAGTATCATAAAGAGCATAATGGGCTGGGAGGAGTGGCAGCCTAACACAAAGCAAGAAAAGGTCTATGGAGAATTCAGATGTGCTAGTCTGAATTTCACAGTTAATTCATTCATCTTCAAACACTCTCAAGCCAGTTTTTGTGGAGGTGAGGGCAGACTTAATTAGCAGTGAGCAAACAGGCCCCAGAGGGTTGAGCAGTCGGGTTTGTTCTTGACTTGTGGCAACCTGAATCAGCCGCTCAAGGATAACCGAGAGCTGACTTTGCCCTTTAACTCACTGGTCAATTAAACCTGGGACGTATTTACTTGATTTTGCTTTGGAATTGTTTTCATTTGTCGCAGTGAAATACCTCTGAAAGTTCTGAAATGTACCAAGTATTGTTATTATTTGTTTACATGGATTATGCTGGAACAACTCATGCGTTTTTTCCACTTTGCTGAGCTTCACTCTCATCATAAATTGCTTATTTAAGTTCAAGTGTCAGTTAATTCTTCAGTAAATAAGTTCTTGGGTTTTAAAGCTAAAACAAAGCAGTAAATATGGAATATTTAGAGGGGTGGAGGGGGAGGAAAAGACTGAAAAGTCCTCAAAGAATGGGGGCGTGTGCTTGAGAAATATTCCTTATTATAACAGCACTATGACAGATTTTCAGCTGTACTTTCAGTTGAAGTTGGAAAGTCTGTAATCTCAAAGGGAAGTTCTGTGGAGGCCTCTGAAAACAGTAAATTGTTATACGGAGGGAGAATAGTGAAATATACTCTCTCCCCACACCCTGACTACGAGAGACCAGTTAAACTCCATGTTTCTCCCTGTGTGTGAGAACCAATTTCTGTAAGATTTTCATAAGGATTGGTAATTTGCAAACGTCATGCTTCTGCAGCCCTCCAGTAATAAGGAAAGCCTGGAAACAGCTTGGGCTATTGAAGTATTGAACCGAATTTCAAACTTAGAGCCTACTAGAAGCTGACATGAGATTCTGGGGGAAAGTTGCTCCCATTTTAGTGACTAGCAACACTGAGGTAGGTAGTGATGGTTTTGGCTTCCGTTCTGACAATTTTAACAGCTTCATTTGTACAGCTAGCTTTGTGGGATGACAGTGACTATCTTTTCCTGGGGGTGCTTATGTCTGATGCTGACATTGATGCGTCTTCCTCAGAAGTGATTGCAGCTGAGTCCCTTGTTCATTTGCATCTTTATGACTCTCAATCCATCATCTTGTACGTGTGTTGGTTGTTTTGTTATTTTTTCCCCTTTTCTCCCATTAGCTCTGTTAGTTTTCTCACATAGTGTCTTCCAGTGACCTAAGTATGAGGCAAGGCAAATCAAAGAGGTTTTCCTTTTAGTGTTGAGAGTCAGGATAAGTTGGGGAGCTTATGGAATTGTTAACTTCAAGCCTTTAACCTCAATGTCATCACCCTCCCTCTGCAGCCCTACTGTGAGGGTATTGTCCTTGTCCCCCCTGTTACTGTTAGTGTCTCTCTACTCCCCTTGTCATGGGGAGAGTGGAAGTGTTTGGAAATGTGACCACCTTCAAGATAAGCAACTAAGACTTTACTTCCTTTTACCTTTCTTGAGGAGAAACTGATCTATTCACAGCAATTTGCTTTTCTCGGCAGGTCCTTTGGTGGCACCTACATCTGCAGGTGGGTGGTTCTAGCACTGCTGCTCCATTGGCTTTATCTCCTGAACTGCTCAAGAGATGACTTCCACCTCTGCTGTTTTGTCTGTGGCTGGCTGCTGCAGACACGGCCGTAGTAGGGGATAAAGTGATCAGTTTCTCAGGCTGGAGGAACAGCAAAAGCTGTGCTGGTGCTCTACTGTACAGGTGTGTCCAAAGTAATAAGAAGGTTTCCTGAAGAGGGATGCTCATATGCTGGGGAGGAATGCTTTCTTCTTACAAGGCTTGCACTTGTTTATATAACCAATTGATAGCCTACTTAATAATGTGGACTAAACATTATGTCAGCTAGCTTATTTGGTGAGGATGTGAGGTTTCTCCCTCCTGTAGAAAAGATGTCTTCGTTCCTCTATGAGTTGGGAGGGGTACCTGCTGTTTGGAAATACTGGAGTGCCCTTAGCTAGGGCAGAGTACCAGCCACTTGGGTAACAGTGTAGCAGAGTGCTTTATGAGTACAAAGCCTTGCATGTATTTCCTACCTGCTCTTTTCCAGTTTTTCATTTCTGCTTTATACTCATTTTTCCTTAGGCTTGGACAAACAGGGTATGTTTGGTTGCCCAGGCTCAGGTGTTTGCATTGTGTGGCAGAGCAGGCCAGGGCCAAGGAACATTAATCCTGAGCTGCGGATGGATGGTGGTGTATGTTCTTAGAATGGGTTTTGCTTTTAGATGCTTGACAAACTGCCAAAGCAGGAGGTAGCAGGGATGTCTCTGCCTTGGCCCTCATGGTGTTTTCCAGGCCATTAATGCTGGGCTGCTTGCACTTGGTCAGTGTCCTGCCAGCGCTCTCTTTAACACGCACACACACACACACGGTTTTCCAGTCAAACTTGGCATAATTGATGACTTCATGTCTGTGAGATGGTTTGCTACCAGCAGCAGCTCCCCTGCTCAAGCAGGCATCCCACACTGCTGACTGCAGTAGCAGGTAGGAGGGTGATATAGCCTTTGAAGTGGTTACAGCTGTAGGTTGTAAATGGAGGTGATATTTTCCCTGGTTTAAGTAGTACCCAGTGAGTGTGGGTACAGGGCTCTTGCTGTATAACCTCTTGTAAGAAGATAAACATCCTCAGTTCCAGCCAAAGCCTGTCTTTGCCAAGTCATGAAGATGTCTATTCTTCCTCCTGAAGCTCAAGGTCATCTGAGCTCCTTTCTGCTGTGCTTCTACTAAGGAGCCAGCTCAGAGGCTGCTTGTACCTACAGCTGGGACTCCCACCTCCTGCTCCTGTCCTCAAATCTATTTGACCTCTACTGAATTTAGCCTCTACAGTTCAGTAAGTTGTTTAAATGCTTTTATGATATTTGGCTTTGATAGCATTAGTAGCAGCTGCTTTCCTGGGAGCGGTGAAGAGCACAGTGATTGGAGATGACTCTCCTTTCTCCTCCTACCTGCCCTTCACTCTTTTCCTTCATTTGGCCCACTTCAGCACCTCATCAGCAGGGGAGGGAGTTTAAACCAGTTGTAGATTGCAAAGCTGGTGGCTCAAAATGTCTGCAGGTAAGAGAGGTCTGCAGCAGCACTGATGTGATGGTACTGCCACCCAGGGCTGCCTCAGTAAACAACCCAGCATGGGCCCTGTCCATCTCTTCCCTACCTCTTCCAGTGCAGCCCCAGACCCTCTGCATTGCAGATCCTTTGCAATGTCATTTAGTGAGTAGTGATAAGCACAGTAAACTGGCAGAATCCTGACCGGCTCAAGAGGCAGCGAGCTCTTGAAAGTGCACTTGAATAACATTCATGCATATCAAAGTAATGGCCATAAGTATTATTCACATCACAAGAGATGGAAAAGGCAGTCAGTAACTGAAGACCGAACTCAGATTAAAGTCATGATGTTTAAGCCACTGTAATAAACCTGTCAGTCTTCTCTGGCAGTGAGAAGAAAATCCCTATTAAATGAATCAGTGACAGGGAGAGTCAGTTCACTGAATGGGCAGACTGGCCCATCCTTTGGGCTGTGGTATGAGTGCACAGTAAAGCCCTGCTGATATCCAGAGGGTGCTGTGGAAGTGCTGAGACAGGTCTTGATGGGCTGGCTTCCAGCAGCTAAGCGAGCCTGAGCAGAAAGGGACAGAAACACTAATCCAGTCTTGTGGAGAACAAGAACACCGTACTGGGATTTGTAATGAACAGGCTCTGAAAAGACCAGAAAAGATTTGATAAACATTTAAGAAAAGCTGTTATGCCTTTTAGAAGAAAGATAAAACTGAAAAAGTGCCTTTTCTGCTCTTCCCTCACCATCCTTGCCTTAATTATTTGAAAGGAGAGCTGCAACAGTAATCTTCCATTAATTCAATAACAGTTTTATGATTTTGAAGGAAATGTATTTGCTGTGACCGTGGAATCTCAATAATTTAAGTGAACTTGCTCCCCTGACATCTCCCTCTTATTTTTTTCCTTGGCTTCTTAAAGCAATGTCTTGCTTTGTTCTGGTTTCCTATTATTCTTGAGCATCTCTAAGTTGTTCATATCCTCCCACAATTTCTAGTTGAATATAGGTTTCATGATAAAGTTGTCTAGACTTTTTTTTTCCTTTATTGAATGAGATTTGATGTGTCTGTTTGAGTTTGTCCTGCCATCTGGTATTGTGTGTTGAGAACCATAATCCATGCTGTTAACTCCTCACTGGCATTTTTCTTTTGCTTGTGTTCGATGGGACTCATAAGCTGCATCAGAGTGCTACAGAAAACACATTTGTGGTGGCTCTGAACTCCCTCATCTTGGGCTTTATGTCACTTTGTGCTGGCTTGAGAACGTTCCTGTTGAAAAGCAAACTAAAAATGCTCATTCCTCTATCTGGCTCATTGCACTACATTCCTACCCTCGTGTTATGCTGTGTGAAAGAGCCTGGTTTAGGACATAAAACCCACCGCATGGATGGAGAGGTTTAGTGTTTGCCTTCATGTAACAATGCTCAGAAACTTCTCATTTGCTGAAGTGTCATTTTTACTATAGAGCTAAATATTGGCATGACCAGTAATTTATGTGAAATAGTAAAATCTTTGCTTTTCTCCTGAATTCATACTCACTGTGGTGCAAAAGAGAGTAGTGCATGTATTAAGTGTGGTTTGGATGTAAATATCCGGCCTATGTTTGATTATTTTCCCATTTGATAAAGGGCTTAGACTTCACTCAGGAGTACAGCAGAACCTGTATTTCAGAGCAGAAGCTCATCTGTTTTCTCTAGATGTGAGCCCTTCAGCTTCTAGGATGTGTATTTTGACTTTTTGTTACAATGTGGTGGTGTAATAGGATTCTTCCTTCTCCAGAGAGGCTTTTATATGTACATATGTTTATATACATACACACAAGTATACACTTTAAAGATGACACTGAGTCCAAAAGCTAGGTTTTATATATTTTATTCATAAAAACAGATTTGCAACAATTTATTAAAAATTGATCTCATGCAGTATAAGGTTATACAAGAAATTCTTCATTTACATTTTATTCTGGCAGTTCCAGTCTAGTTTAAAGCATTTGTGCACTAACATCATTGGAAAATGCCATTGGGGCACAGCCTCTTCATAAATTTACAGTACATTTTTGCTGCAGTATAAAAGAACAGAAACATTAAATAGCTATATTCACTTGGTTGGTCTTGTTATCTGCAGTAAAGTAAAAAAAAAATGTTATGGGAGAAACTACAGTATCATTGAGACAAAGAATGTACTGCATGGTTTAAACCTAATAAACGTCGCACAGTCAGTATTCACGAAGTTACAGACACACACACACACACTCACCTCCAATGGTCCGATACTTCTGATTTGTTTTTTCCTGCTAAGTTGGAATAATATTTCTACAGAGATCTTTGTGTACACATTATATACAATATTGTAATTTTCTCTTTTTAAAAATTAACATTCCTTTTAAAATAAACCAGGCCCTGATGATATTAATAAAGCAAGAGAATACTGTCAACACACATTGAGTGACAACGTCAGTGTTTAGTGCTTAAACAGAGTAATGAGTTCTATTTTATCTGTGTTTATACTTACATGGTTTTGTTCTAAAAGCTACAGATATTTCCATAACCTCTCTTACTGTATGTGCCAAGTGAAATATTTTGTGATGCTCCTGATTGTTAGATTTAGATACATATTCATGTTGGTTTTGGCCACTATGAGGTGTGTTTTATTTTTAATGGAGATTTATGCTAGCTTGTCAAAGCTGTGGTTAAGTCCCTCAGCTAATGAACCTCTACAGCTGTGCTTCACCCATTGCTGATTTGTAATCCTTTGTAGGAATGTCATTCCAAAGGTTTGGTCTGAGGTGCACAGGCATTGGTCACAGAAAACTGGGTGCTTCATGTGGTTTTTTTCCCCCTTCTCTTAGCAAACAGCCCTGGCAGTGAGATGCCACATTTCCAGTCCCTTGGAAAAAGAAGCTGCATGTGTGTCTCACCTGTGCCTGAAGGTTTGGCTCCAGGGCTGGTCCAGACAGTATGCCACTACCATTCATCCTAATTAATTTGGTTCAGGGGATGGAGCTAATGTATTAAAACCTGTTGCTTTTTTACAGTCCTTTTAGGATTCAGATAAAATATTCTATTGGTAAATTTGATTTGTCCTCTCTATTATCCGCTACAACTGTCACACGCAGGTACAAAGCAAACATAGTGTATATTCACATCTATGTGCTCTGCAGGCTTTGCCTGCAGTAGCAAAGTGCTGTGCCCTAAGCCCTCCCCCCATGTCCACTAAATTAATTTTATTGTAATTATGTGTAACATAATTCAAACAAACTATGAAAAACAATCCATCCTGTGACATTAAGACTTTACTACCCATCTGTCCTCAGCTTCCTGAATTATCATCCCTAGGACTTTCCCTGTCAGTGTAGTACAATACGGTTGACGGTGTTTATTCTGCAATAGGTGCAGAAACTTTGCTAGAAATGAAGCTGCAGACGGTCAGCAGTTGCTGCCATCATCCCTGAAGAAGGGTGAAGTGCTCCGCTCCCAGCCAGCAGCCCTCCAGCTCAGACAGCTCAAGAGCTGGAGCTTCAGCCTCTCTTGGGTTTCACCTACAGCTGCAGGTTAGGGGTGATCCTGCTCACAGCACTGCAGAGTCTCAATGACACCCGAGGAACCATTTCTCACCATCCTTTCCTGTCGAACACCGTCGCTGAAATGAAAACAAGCAAGACTAACCAGTGCAGAATGTTTCCAGCGATTTAACACAAGTCTTGTAAAAATGAGTGGATCTGTTTCAATAAATATGGTATAGCTCAACCATTGTATTTTCCTTACATGGATACAGTATAGAACTGCATGTTCTCAGGAGCCACATAAAGCTCAGTGACATTTGATTGGGTTTTTTTTCCTAGTGTCTTTTTTGCAAGATCCATATTTCCTTGTTGCTAGTAGAAATTTGGGAAGAAATGTTTTTCAGTGACTTCTATGTGAAGAAATAAAAACTCCATGAATAAGGCTACAGATCAAACTCCTTGCGTCCATCTCTTTTGCCTTCCCACACGAGTTACACGGGCACTCCTGTGATGATGGCCTCAGTGGTAGTTCCTCTGCAGTAAGAGCCAATGTTGCATGTTTGTAGCAGAGTTCTAGGTCAGATGTTTAGTCCAGTCATTGAGTACTTAAAAGCAGTTCAGGAAGCACTAATCTCCCTTTCCTACAGCCCCGAAACCATTACTCGGAAGGAGGGTGGCACGTGTCTGTGCCGAGGGCTGGCACTGGGGCTTACGCAGGGACTGGCACAACTAGCATCAACTCCTCCTATGGATGGCAAGTAGGCATGATGAAGAATGGGCAGCTGCAAAGACAGCCGACGCTGTATGCTGCGGGAGAGATATAGAGAGAGAAGTGTTAGCCAAGAGGAAAATGTTATACGTTACATGCCTGATATGTTTGCCGGTTGCTGCGAGGGTATTTTCTGTGTTTGCTGCTGTGATGGAGAGGGTTAATGCCAAAAGAATTACACTCATTGCTGTTAAGCTGTGCCGCTGTGTTATTTCCCCTTGGGGATTTTTTTCTGACAGGCTAGACATGACAAAGGAATCTAAGTTCTCAGCATCCCACAACCTTCTGAAATTCTCAGGCACTCTCAGGTTAATTGTTTGACTGCTGACACCCGAAAAAGGGAAAACCTTAAGTCTGCAATGAGGGCATATGACTTAGCAACCTCCCCCAGCAAAGTGCTCTATTGCATGCAGAGCCCTAGTTAGCTGTGTAGACATGCACGATGCCATGGCTGAGTTTTAAACCATGCATCACTTAGCACAAGGATATTAGAATGGAGGATGGCATTTTTGCAAGTCCAGCTAAGGCAAACACAGGCATACGGATGGAGGGAATTTGGACTGACAGCTTTTCCAAGTAGTTGCTCTTTGCAGTTTAGGTCTGTACTTTTGAGGTGCTGGATGCTCTCGAGTTCCTGCAGTCAGTGTTGTGGGACTGAGGAGTTGGCACTCTAAAAGCAGTCTAACCTACCACCCACACCAAAATTCAGTAGTTAGGAACCCAACATTCTGTTTCCAATTTTCCAAGCAGATTGACATCATAACTGGTAGGGTTTTGTTTTGTTTGTGTTTTTTAAAAGGGATACTAAACCATGCTCACAGCTAACCCCTCTCTGTGGAGAGGATGGTGCCATGAGACAAATGTTGTGCTACCGCCATGCTGTGGATGTACTAGCACCTTTCACAATATCAAAATCCAGATGAGGTTTGTCAGTACAAGAGATATTTCAGTGATTAAGATGTTATCATAACTGGACAGGTTCTGCATTTGGAAACATTCATTCTTGAAACAGAGAGGCACTTTTTAAAGTGAGAACAGATGTCAAAGTGACAGAGCTGAACTGAAGACTGGCTTTTTGGTTCCAGAAGAAAAATGCCAATACAAAGCATTGTATCAGTACAATAGTCTTAAATTTATGTTCTCCTGTTATCTTATACAAGGACTGTGCATAGACAGACCTTTATAAAAAGTGTATGTTTGAAAGTTTGCCTTTGGACAGCCTTCCTGATTCAAATGATGTTTAAATTCTTTTTTTGCTTTGTTAGGAAGAAGAGACAGCTAACAAGGCATCTATTGCACTGCTTGGGGACCAAGCACTAGAACTATCAAATTCAAACAGAAAGAAACGTGATGCTACTTCTCTGTAGTTTCTTCAGTAAAAACTAAAGCAGTGGAGGTAGTTGTAATCTGCCTATCTGGAAAATTCTTTCTTATTTCCTCATCCCCCAACCTCCCTTTAAAAGTTTGGTGAAACATTAATCCAGAGTGTTGTAGTGCTGGCGGTGCATTCCTGGGACTAAACAAAATCCATTCATTGTTACTTTGCTACTGTTCCTGACTTTTCCTGGTGCTATCAATGAAATCATGCCTCGTTCCCAAGGAGTGCAGAAATGGCATGGCTTGCTGCTTCCATGTGCTGCATCCTTATGAGCTTGACACTGCAGATTGTCATTCTGTCTCCTGTTGCAGGGTCAACCACAGAATTGCCCATACTTATTTTCCCACCAGTGGAAATGCTTACTTTGTTCAACTGTTACAGACTTCTCATTAAAGAGCTTTTTGAAGCTATTCCAAGTGAATCCAGTTGCATAATCAAGTGAATGGGATTTTTTCTTTTCACTCATTTGAAGTATTAGCCATACCATGGACAAAGCATGTTTATTTAGCTATGCTAATGGTGGCTGCAATGGGTGGCAAATTTTGCCTTAACTGTACTTAAAGTTTATTTTCACTTGAAAACTTGGTTCCTGGAAATTGAAGCTGAGGACTGTAGCCTGGAGACTCTTAATTGCACACAATTAAGAATTTAGGCAAAACTCTTAGGGGGAAGCACAAAACAGAACAAAAAAGTTACAAAATCCAAACAAACCTGCTATTTTCTTCTTAAGCAAAAGCAAATCTTGTACCTTGCCTCACTCTGTAGGGGTTTTTTTCTTCAATATCGGTGGTTTTTCCCTTCCCCCACCCCTGCCACATTTTGTCAGTGCTTTTGGGCAACCTCGGGTGTCAACACAGGCTGGGGGATGAAAGCATTTAGAGTACCCCTGAGAGGAAGGACTTGGGGGTATTGGTGGATGAAAGATCTGACATGAGCTGGCGGTGTGTACTTGCAGCCCAGAAGGCCAATTGTATCTTGGGCTGTGTCCAAAGGAGCATGTCCATCAGGTGAAGAGAGGTGATTCTGCCCCGCTATTCTGCTCTGGCGAGGCCCCACCTGTAGTACTGTGTGCAGCTCTGGAGTCCTCAGCACAGGAAAGATACAGCCTTGTTGGAGAGGGTCCAGAGGAGGGCCACAAAAATGGTCAGGGGGCTGGAGCACCTCTCCTGTGAAGACAGACTGAGACAGTTGGAGCTGTTCAGCCTGGAGAAGAGAAGGCTCTGGGGAGACTTTAAAGCAGCCTTCCAGTACCTAAAGGGGGCTTATAAGAAAGATGGGGACAAACTTTTTAGTAGGATCTGTTGCAAAAGGACAAGGAATAATGGTTATAAACTAAAAGTGGGTAGATTTTGACTAGCTATAAGGAAGAAATCTTTTACAATGAGGGTGGTGAAACACTGGAACGCGTCGTCCAGAGACGTAGCAGATGCCCCATCCCTGGATGTGTTCAAAGCCAGGTTGGATGGGGCCATGAGCTACCTGATCTATCTGAAGATGTCCCTGCTCACTACAGGGGGTTTGGAACGGGTGGTCCCTTCCAACTCATACCGCTCCCTGATTCTATGAATTTGTTTCAAGTTGTCCAGACAATATAGATATGTCAAAGCATATATATGGCCCAGTATGCTGGGCCGGGAATGGTTAGTATTAGTGGTTTTAGAATCAGAGGATGATAGACAACTGCTGAAGAAAATGGAAGGGAAAGGTGGTGCCACACACAGAGCAGCCAGTCACCAGAGTACTGTGTTAGAATAAGGCATATATCCTCAGCTCTGTATAAAAATGCCATTTATTAGGGATAAACAGAATCAAGTCAAAGCTTGACTTCCTATGTCAGTGCTCACAGGAACACAATACATTGCACATGGTAATACGTGATGCTACATCAGGGGCAGAGGTATTTGAAAAACATTTTGGTTCTGCTACAAAAAAACCACTGATGAGATCCATCGGTAAGTGGGGGGGACTGAAACAACTGCATTACAGTCAAACAGCTCAAGATGTGTGGGAGCGTGTAAACTGCCTCTAAACATCCAGGAATCATTCCAGTGGATTCTTCAGCCCATTAATAGAGAAGTTCTAAAAGACTACAACAAAGCAAGATGTACTAGCAAATAAACTAATAGTTCTAAATCCACTTTATTTTAATGACAGATTTGAGTAGGATCATAGATAGACTAACATGAACCACTGTCAGGGAAGAAACTGAATAATAGAAGCATGTTCATGCTGAGCCATATGGCTGTCATGCAAAAATCCAGTCATAACCAACTTTTTTTTGACAAGAATTTTTGGTTACTAAAATTGACATAGCTGGCTGCAGCAGGGTATTTGACTGTCTTTTTAAATGCTGCTAAAAGCAGAGCTTTAGCTCAAAAAAATAAAAAATCAAGGTGCTTTCTATTATAATGGTTACAAAGTGATAAGCTGCTTTGAAGGTTACTAAAATGACCACATAAAGGAAATAGTCTATCAAAATGGCAGGTTTTAGTGGGGTCCTGCAGAAATCTATCATCATCTTTACCCAGAAATCTGGAAAACTGTTACATATTGTTGCTCTTAAAAAGAGAACAGTATAAATTCTAATGGTGCCAAAACCTAGTTCACTGAATTTAGGTCACTGGTGAGATAACATGCAGGAATGAAGATGCACAGAAGAAAGTCTTTAAGGTAATGGAAGATATCCCACTGAATGTATTCATGTGACCATCTTGCAGATAAGCTGTGTGCAACCTAAGATGCGCTCTTTGGATAAGTAAGCAGGACTGCCAGCAAGAAAGAGTTGACTTTGGGTAAGAGACACCCCAGCCTACTGGGAACTGAATGATTCTATGTATTTTAAACTGGTTCAGGCTACTCTCTGGGTTGAGATGAACTGGCATGGTGCTGCTTCCATCCATGCAGCTAAGCTCCCCCAGACAAGGTTTTTGAACACCAGATTGGGCCTCAGCATTACCCAGGAGAGCCCAAGTGGATACAACTGTGCTAGGCAGTATGCTAACAAGCACCATGGAAAAATCAAAGTGCGGGGCTCGAGCCTGTGCACCAACACTGCTTTGCCTACCAGAGGAAGTGTTAATTTACACTGCGTAGTCAGTGCGAACAGTGGAGAAAACAGCCAGCCCCAACTTTTCGCTCCTCATATCTGATGGTCTGACTTGGGTATGGCATATTTTACATGGCACATGGATAATCTACTGGGTCATGCCCAGCAGGAAAGGGAGTGAGAGGCAAAGAGAACTGTGAATCATCTATAGTCATGCTCTAAGACTGCCTTACCATCATACAGACTGCATTTTCCGTAGGTGCAGGGTTCTAAATCTGAGCCAAGCACAAAACAAACTTTTTTCATGTAGTCACTGAGAGGACTACAAGGGCATTTAGCAGTAGGTCAAGGGGGAATGGCTTTAAGCTAAAAGAGTGTAGATTTAGGTAAGTTATTAGGAAGAAATTCTTTACTGTGAGGGTGGTGAGACACTGGCACTGGTTGCCCAGTGAAGCTGTGGCTGCCCCATCCCTGGCAGTGTTCAAGGCCAGGCTGGATGGGGCTTGGAGCAACCTTGTCTAGTGGGAAGTGTCCCTGCCCATGGCAGGGGGGCTGGAACGAGATGATCTTTAAGGTCTCTTCCAACCCAAACCATTCTGTGATTCTGTGATTCTATGATTCTACAATTCTGTGATGCAAATGTCAACCCATCAACACATGTGAAACAACTTACTGTACTACTGAGCCTGAAGTGCATGTGTACTGCTGTGCCTTTGGACACAGCTGTAGAATAAAAGATCGCACTTGCAGTTAGTCAAATGTAGCACTAGTGGTAAGAAAGAATGGAAAAATCTCAAACTGAAGTCTTTTCCACACTCTGAAAGAACTTTAATACTGGAAGATGACAGCCCTCCTCAGTGCCATCAATAGCAAGAAGCTGGGATGCTTCTTTTTGCTACAGCCATTAAAGAGTTAACGTTTCTGCAGGCAAATTACTATTTTAACATCCTTGTTTCATAAGTTTGTGTCAAAGAGGAAATCTTTTTCAGACTAATGTCCTTGAGATTCGTGTTCTTGAATAAGAAATAGGTTCAGCCTACCTCTCTACCAGATGCCCTATGCATGCAGTGAAATGAGAGAGAGAAGGCACAGACTACAGCTTGTCTTTAACTTCTTTTTGTGTGCTTGTTTGTTTTTGACAAAAATGTTATATTTAATAGCCATGGAAGGACAGAAGTGCTGCTGGACAAGTTGAAAATATGTCCACGTGTGCAGAAGGATATTCTTAAAGATCACAAAGTTCGGAAAAAGGCAATCTTCTGTCAAAAAGAGTGAATCACGAGAAGGCACAGACTACAGCTTGTCTTTAACTTCTTTTTGTGTGCTTGTTTGTTTTTGACAAAAATGTTATATTTAATAGCCATGGAAGGACAGAAGTGCTGCTGGACAAGTTGAAAATATGTCCACGTGTGCAGAAGGATATTCTTAAAGATCACAAAGTTCGGAAAAAGGCAATCTTCTGTCAAAAAGAGTGAATCACAAAACCCTAGTCCTGAAGATGGCTACAATTCTCCCCTCTGGCAGGTCCACTGTGCCTATGTGGTGTGGCTCTGGTATCCAAACTACCAGTTCATCCTCAGGGGAGATACTGACCCTTGGACTTGGCATAATCACAGCTGTGCAAGTGCTGAATGACACAGTTTTGATTTAGCAGGACTTTATTAATTGCTTTCCACAAATGTCAGTGACTGTTCAGATTTGACCTGCTCTTTAAGACCTTTAGGAAATCTCAGATTTCTCATCAGTTACCACTAGCCTAGAGGAAGTTCTGTCATTACTAAATGTTGGGTTTTTCCCCCCCTGTATTAAAGCTGTATTGGGACAACTGGATTATCTAAGTGTCTGTGTTTTTCTTAGCATCTCTCTTAATGTAAGGGGGCCACGTGTGGATAAGGCTGCCTTCACACTACATTATTTCTGACAAATGGTGCTGCAAAAAGACAGACCTCTAATAGCTATGCATTAAAGCACTCTGCTGGCCCTGTAAAGTCACGAGAGCTTTCTCAGTGAGAGCCCTAGTTTTGTGAAATAACCAATAATAATAATAATAATAATAGTTATTTCACCCAGTGGGGGCTTTTTTTTTTTTTTTTTCTGTGCACACGTGTGCATGTGTATGTGTATTAGCTCTCTTGCAGGTTTGGGTTAGGATTGTTTATGAGTGTAAGGACAGAGTGACAAATCCATGTGTTTTCCTGCACCAGGTAGTACAAGGCAGTAACTGCCATGTGAAATCAGGTTTGCTGTCAGTGATGTAACATGTGACTCAGCCTAGTAGTTTGTTTAATTTATTGTGTTTTTAAATCAGCTTTTAACTTGCCTGTGTACAAAACAGGAGTCTGACAGCTGTTAGCCCAGATCCTGATGAAGTGGTGCCCATGCAACTAGGCTGCCATGGGGAAACGGCTGATCCAAGGACAAATGAGCAGGGTGCTTCCCTGAGCTGTGGCCCACAGAAGGCCCTGCTGAGCTAGAGGAGGGTAGTATGTGATTTTATTGTATAGGTTCCTGGAAAGAAAAGTTGATAGCATAAGAGTCTTTCCCCTCCATGAATCTAGCAAGTGTTTTGTGCCATCCTTTCCTTGTAGCCGCAGCACTGTTTCTAAGGGAAACTACTTGGTGCAGGCTTTCCTGTGCCAAAACCCAGGACCAGCTGCTATGGCAACAATGAAAAGCCCTCAGACTCTTTTTATTTCTCAGTTAGTCTAAGATTCAAAGAGAACAAAATGGCTATGTACACCGTGAACTCCTCTGGCTGGTGTGTGGAAGGACTTGAACTTTTGATAATAGTCATGGCATGTGCGTGCACATATCTTTAGACATCGTGTTATGGATGTTTCTAACAAGAGAAAAGAATTATGTTAGTCTGCCTTTGGGGCATCTTAGGATCTAGTGCCCCTGATATCTTTTACATTTGGTGGGGATGGTGAGCTGGTGGCATGGAGGCATCACAGTACAACAGTGGTGCCTCAGAAAGTGCCATTCACATCTGTTGCTGAAGGTCCAGGCTTTCTCTGTGTAGCTGGTGCTGACTGAAAGGGTTTACAATGAAGGTCTTCCCATAAAAATTCATGAAAGAGAAACATGGGGTTTGAAGAAATGCAATAATTAAAATTTACACCTTATCAGCAAGACAGCTGATGTCCAGGATGGAATTTATGGCTAAAACAACAGAAAGTGAACAAGTCCAAGCACATGTATGGTGAGAGCATGCATTTCTTTCTGAGAAACAAAGGAGTGTCCCTTTCTGTACCAGGATGTTATGGTGTATACTTACTGTTCTGGAGAGTTGATGTCTTCTATAGGATCTTTGCTTGTTCTGGAAGGGTCTGATGAGCCCCATTGTGCTGGTGGATTTTGATCAAGATGATTTTTCAAAATGGCTTTCTCACCATCTGGATGGACAACACATTCAATTTTACCTTCCTGTGACCAAGTGACCATTTTTAAATCACTTCACCTTAAAATTTCCCAGATGTTAATCATGCCATGAAATAAACCCTTTCTGCTTATATTCCAATACAGAGACAGGTTTCCCTGTGAGTCTTTGGTACTCTTATGTTTTTGCTGATGTGCTCCTTCATAGGAACTAGCATGGAGAAGCAGAAAAGGGACAAAAACTCTTTTGACCTTCATTTGCTCTCCCGCAACCCCACTTCAAAAAAACCCAAACACAAACCAAGCCTTGTTGCTCATCTCTGTGTAGTCTTACCACACTCTCTCACCCATTTTAGGTTGTGTAAAAAATTAATGTAACTGCAGCATCATATTAACTTGCACTAAAACATTGTTACCTTTTCATATGAGGAAAACCTCTTATTTTACTGTTTTCCTAGAAGAACCGTGTTCTCATTGATGTATAAAACCTTGGTACTCTTGCAATCTCATAAGCAATTAAGTGCTGTCATTTAACTATCTGCTATCATTTAGCATGGAAATATGATTCATACGAGTTGCGCTGGTCCATAGTCTGCCTGCAGGAAGGACAGCTAGTGATTTCATTAAGCTTTCTCCTGCTGCTCTCATTTCGGCATAGTGATAATACAGAAGATAATAATTTTCCCTGTAGGTAGCTTCACTTGTTTCCCCTGGGTGTCCCAGGAGTCCTGGGCTAGCTGTGCTGAAGCCTGTGGCATCGGTCCCCCTGAGAAACGCAGACGTACACAGACGTTTTAAGAAGTCTGCCTTCACCAGGGATCCCTTCTGTTCCTGCCTGCTTTTCCAAAGTCTCCTCCTGTGTTGAGCCAAATAAAGTCACATGGAAAACATCTGAGTAATGAGGACAGTGCACAGTTTTCATAAATAATTACAGAGAAGCTACAAATCCATCACCAGCAGTTGTTTGCCACACACACAGAGAAACAGTGATTGCTGCAGGCATTAAGGCAGCATGGAGAAGGACCTGAAGGTAAATTCTTGAAAAGGATACTGGAGGATTTGAATGCAAAAAATGGGTATAAGGAGGAAAAGACAGAAAATAGCATAGAGGAAATGAAAATAGCACAAGAAAATCCCAGTGTGCATTGAAGGCTTAAGCTGATTTTCTGTTCTACTAATGCTCAGAAGCTTCAAATAATGCTCAGGTCCCAGCATGTTAGGAATATATATGTTATCAACAAGCACTGGTGGGACAAAACAAGCAGTGGAAACAAAGAACGAGTAAAGAATCTGGAAGCAGAAAGAGGAATGTTTTGAGGGAAACTCCAATACGTATAATTGCCCTCCTAGCATGGGCATCCCTGGCATTAATTTGTAGCATTCACTTTCTGCTGTGAAAAATCTAACAAGCAACCTGGAAATAAGTGAGTAGGTGAGGATGCAACTATGTGCAGACATGGGGATCAGTACAGCTCAGAAGAGCAGGAGGGAGTATTTTTCACTTATGTTGCATGGAAGTGAAGGGTCTGAGGGAGAAAGGAGGCAACCAGAACACATGAAGCTGCTTCTGTTGGGGCAAAAAAACATCAGTAAAAGAGAGCTAAGGAATTCAGCTGTAGCACGAAGAGTGCTTAAAAGGATGATATGGCAGGATTTAGTGATGGTTTAGATGTGAAGGGAGGACAGCAAAGTGCCAAACCTGACAGTGGCTAACATAAGCAAGTCTATCATCTCAGGGCAGCTTGAAGTTTGCTGGTGTGGCATTTGCTGTCACAAGATTTCAGTTCTTATTTTCCATATATCACATTTCTATGTATATTAAGCTTGACATTTGCATAAAAGCCTTGTGATGTCTATAAACAGACACATAGAACACTCTTTACTTCCATGATTAAAACCAACATTCAGTCCTGAGCTGATCTAAGCTGACAACGAAAACTGCTGACTTTATGATATAGACCGAAGTTAAAATTTGAGTGATCCTTGTAATTAGGGATGGAAATGTATATTATTTAACTATTTTAGGGTTCCAGCTCCTTCGGCCAAGATAAGCAATTTAATCTTTTACAAAGCCACCGAGGATGCAAATCTTCATCCAATGACTGGAATATGCAACTGTTGGGCTTTGGGAGTATGTTATTTCATATCTGTGTTGTACGCCCCTAAAGGGGTTTCTTTGTGCTGTGAGAGAGAGAGAAGGAGGTGGTCCCTGTCAAAAAGGTGGGGGATTTAGTTTAAAGCAGAGCAGTAATCATATATTCTCTGCCTACTCACCCCTCAACACCAACTGCCCGTATATCACTGTGTGTTATTCTTAATAGACCCTTTCCTACCACTCTTGCAGATGACTCTCCCTTAATACACTGCATAAATTTCTGTAAGTAAAGTTACTATATACGGGTTTTAATGTATATGTATAAAATACAGACAAAATCCACATTAAAACTGCCACAATGTTGAGATTTTTTTTTTCTTTTCCCTCTGCTTCTTTCAAAATACAAAAAATCTGGGCAATTCTTATTTGTTAAGCTTTTTGGGAGAGGAGTTGTTAGATTTTTATTCTGCAGCTATGGAAACAAGAATATCTTTCTTTTTTCTTTTTTGTTTTTCATTTACCTTTCATTTAAATAATGAAGAACAAAATTCTCACTTAGTCATATGCTTCCAGGAGCTGGAGCTTAAAGAAAAAACACTATTACCATATGCACTTCAAAAACTTCAGGATGGAGGAAACTGATTTTATATACATGAACAACTGAAAGAAAATAAATTAAGGGTAATGGTAAACATTTGTGTTCCCAACTTCGCCTGGAAAGTGTAGCACTGCTTTTGGTACTTCCACCTCTTTTCTTCCTCTGTCCACTAAGTATGCCACTTGAAAAATGCCCTTCATTCTTAGACTAGTGTCTGCCACCACAGATGCTACTGAACAAGTTGCACTGGGATGATCTAGCTCCCTTCAAAGCTGAATTTACATTAGCCAGAAACACTTTCTAAGTAATTTTCACCTTCGTGGACCTCAAACCGGAACTCAGAAGTCTAGATAAGTGATGCCTGAGCACTTTCCATTTGGAAAACTGTTGTGAAAAAAGGCAAATGGATCTCAAGGGCCTTGCATGACACTCACTGATGGGTTCATTAGAAAACAAAACCTGCTGCCCAATTGTCAGTGAGAGCCAGAAGGCTTTAGCTCAGGACCTTTGCCTACCTGCAGCAGAGAAACAACTTCCAATTACAAAGCTCTGAGCTGCAAGAGCACATCTGATGCTGGCTGTGGGGAGGCTCAGTGAGGAGGTCACTGTTCCCAGCTGCTCGCCTCTCCCTCTGCCAGGGGTGATGCTCATTTCAGACATGCCGTACGTATAATGGCCCTGCAACCTGGTGCTGTCAAAATTACCTGGGCTGGCTTAAATGCGCTGTGCATTTTAACAAAGCCTGTTCGGCTGCAGGCAGAAAAAAACCAGGTGACTGCCACTGCTGCTATTTCTTCCAAGATTTTAGAAACTGTATTTCTTTAAGTAGAAGCTTGTTTTGTTGCCATTTGTACACTACAGCATTATTGAACATCTTCATCATTGCACTTTAGCAGCAATATTCCTCCCATGGCTTACAACTGGATGGCAGAACTGCTCTTTGCCCTGCATCTTGTAATTCCACTGTTGTTTTCTCTCTGCTAGAAAGCATATTTTATGCTCCACAATGAAGCAAGTGTGGTTTAATAATGACTTATAAGAGCTGGCAGAGATAACCTTGCTGATTTACTCAAGAACTCTGGAAACTTTAAAGCTAGAGGTAGATTGTTAAAATCTGCTGTAATTTTTCATAGTTCTGTTTTGAGTGGGAAACATGACTCGCCAGGAAAAATTAAAATGAAAGGAAAGATTAAAAGGATCACATTGTCTGCTGGGTATATCAGAAAAAGTTCTCCTGAACTAAGCTCACAGCACCAGGCAGTCTAAATCATGACATCTGATTGCTATGTTTTGAAAGGAAGAGTTCTTAAAAGAAAAGCCAGCAAGATTCTCCTCTGATTCATACTACTTTAAATCAGAAGAAAGTCCCTTTACTATAGATTTATTCCGTGCAAGGAAGGGCAGGCATTGAACCTCTGGCAGTTTGGTCTCCCTGTCGACATAGAAACAAGCTCCAATTTCGGATTTCGACTCTATTTGTTATGCTTCATAGAAACTAGTATATGTATCTCTATATATTTCTGTATACAAGGGATATAATAAACTATATCCTTTCCTTAAAACAGTGTTCCTTTAAAGGAGTTATTTCAGAAAGCCTTTCCTTTGAATCTGTGGTTTCAATCTCAGGTTTAATGCTTGAATCACACTAACTTCATAGAAGTAATATTTCTCCCCTCTGTCACAGATGAACTCTGTTTTTCTTGACGTTTATAAGCAACATGCCTTTGAAATCTGTTTTTCTTTGAGCTGCTTTTCCATAGGGAAAAACTAACACTAGAAAACATTGGAGTGGGGTGACAACTGACAGTATGTAGGCATATCTGACATGTAAATGAATGCTCCCAGTCCATTTACAGCAATGAGTAAAGGCTGTTTTCAGACTCAAAACAGAAAAAGCTTTCTGAGCAAGCAAGGGTGCCTGCAGAGAGAGAAACTGGGGAAAGGGTTTGTCCATAAGCGGGGACTGTTGCAAGGCTGTCTCTTGCTTCTTGTGTACTTTCCATACGATGACTGTAGTTCATTAATTTCCCTAATGCCCTACCCTGAAATGTACTGACAAAGGTAGAAGTAAATGGAGATTCTTCTGCGGGATTTCTTCTGAGCTTGGCTTTATATGAACCCCTTGCAATCTATGAATCATTCATGTAGAAATAATTTCATATAATAAAATGTCAAATAGAAGTTAAGTAGAGTAAGATTGTAGGATTCCAAGCATAGCAAAATTATCCAACCTCCTCCCCCCCTCCCCCCAGGAAATTCTCTGTATTTTTTAAACTTTTATCTCTGCAGGGACTTGCACAGTAGAAATAACTTCTACCTTCACAAAGTCTATCCTGCTTCTGGCACACCAGTTACATGGGTGCCAGGAGCCCTTTAGGGAAGCTCTGGTTAGTGCCCATGCCAGGGTATTTCTTCCCTGGAGCTGTGCAGCACAACCTTCCTCTTTACACAGCATCACAGTTACAAGCATTTGTCCTCCTTTTTCCAAATGTCAGCCTGGAAAACTCAGCCATGTCTCCAAGCTTGGCTCTCTTTTCTGAACGACACTGCCAGTAACAGAACTGCCCGAGCCAAGTGCTGGTCTCACCCACAGCCCACCCCTGCCTCAAACCCAGGCTGTAATGCAGCCCTGCTGCTCCAGCAAGGTGACCAGATCCCACAAATGCCAGGGGAGAAGCTCATGTTGCCCTGCACACAGAGCCGAGGTCACTAGCAGACACAGTGGCTTAAAATCGTCTGAGGAATGTATAAGAAGTTAGAGGGATGCCCTTTTAAATTCAACTGAGAAAGCCACTTGATTGAGGTCCCAGAGCTGCAATCCATGGAGCTCAATGGGAACTGCTTGACCACACAAAGCTATCTAGCAGTGCAGACAGAAGCCTGCATTAAAAAGTAAGCAATCAAGCCATTAACTACAAGCCACATTTTCCTAATTGCATTTCTTACATAGCCAATTGCTGTAGATGTCTTGGGGACATTAGAGGTTTGTGAACAAGAGATGAGTGACTCTGATAATGTCTGTCTTTAAACGAGATGTACTGGAATGAGCTGTAAAGAAGTCCCCATGCTGGCAAAGACCTCCAGGGCTACACCAGGAGCTGTTGCTGTTAAAAACTAACCAGGAGTCATAAAGTTTGGAAACTCTGCCTAAGGTCAGGCAGTTATAGGAGTAAACAGCTGTGTCTGCCTATTTTGGCTGAAGTGATTTAAATTTTGTATCCTAAATTCCATATTTGATGCAAATGAGGGTGGTGGGTAAGGAACAGAAAGGTCAAATAACCTCCTTTGGCACTTGGCTATAGGAGTTAGTAATTTTAACTCTGGACAATTTTTATGGATGAGAAACCTACTGAAGTGTACAATGACATTAAAGTTTTATTAGGACTTGTTTGAGAGGCATTGCGTAAGTCCTGTGTTATTATCAGTTCTCTGAAGTGCAGTGAATTTGTGTAAGCAATAACAATGGAATACACTACATGGAATTTTCTATGTGAACTCCTTAAGAATGGCAAAGCATTTTATAAAGAAGACTGACAGGATTTAGCCGTGTCCACAATACAAATGTGGCAAATGATCTGCTATGATTTTTAGCTCCAAGTCAGCTGCTATTTTTAGCTTCTCTCTTCACTATCCTACTCCCACTCTCTCAGCTCACATATTTTACAAGGTCCAAGGTAGGCACAAACCTTGTCATCACCTTAAAAGCAACACCGGACTGGCTTCCTCAGTTGCATGGTGGAGGTGAGAGACATGGTCACTTCTAGAGGTCATGCTAATTATTCACAGTTCCAAAGCTTCGCTCAAGTACCATCAAGGACACTAATTTCACAGTTCTGTATTTTCATTTACAGAAAGTTACATGAAATACATAGTTACAGAAAGCATAGTTGTGTCACTCAGAGTTAGCTTTCCTATAGCCGTAAGGGCCAGAATTTTTTTAAGTACAGTTTATGTGATGTCTGTTTGCATCTGCACAGAAGCAGCAGTGAGTCAGCAGCATGAATTCTCCAAAGCCTTGTTATTTTGATTGGAATGGCAAATTTAAATTAAGGACATAGGTTGACTATTGGGAATGGATGCAGTGAGAGAAACAGAGAGCAGATTCAGACATGTAGCTAAGAGACAGGGAAATAGGGAAAGAGCAGAAGAAATGGAAATGGAGGGACAGAAAAAGGCTAGCAAGGGTTGTGAACATGGTGGCTCAGAGCCTGGAAGTGTTAATATTTGATGTCACTTGAGTCAGGATCAGGGTACTCCAAAACACCCATGCTTTGGACATTCACTGCTTGGCGTGGGACCAAGATTCAACTACCTGCTGCAAACTGGGATCCAGGTTCTTCCTCATTCCCAGGTGAATGGATCCTCTAACCTGTCCAGTATAAAGAGGGCCAAGGAAAAAAGTCCTTCTTCACCTCCCTCTTTTGTGTGAAGCTTTATGTAGTAGATCCATTCAGAAAACTGTGCCCAGTGACTTAAGTGTGCAGAAGAATATCTACCCTGTAAATCCTGATAATACATAGTTCCAAGCCACTCTGTACATTAGGGCTTAGTGCTTACAGGTGATTTTAAATATATACCCTGCAGCAGAAATGTAGTTCTGCTGCTTAAAGCAGAAGTTAGGCATCAATGTCTTTTGTAGATACAGCCACAAGTAAGTGCAGAAAGGTTATATTTTCTCCTTGATTTCTTTGCCAGCATCCTACTGCTAATGGAGTGCAACCTGCTGTGGGAAGCATCCCATCCTAAATTTATACCCGTTGTATCTCTTGAGAATCATTTTTGTTTCTCCAACCCAAACTCAGATGGGCATTTGGCACAATGTAATGTATCTTTTCTACTTGAAACATTATTCATGATTTATCATTTTTCCTGGAGCATCTGACATGAGTGGAACATTCTATGTGTTCCTTTCAAACACTTGGTAAAACTGCCTCATCCCACTCACTGATGTTAGTTCTTGCTGCTGATCTCAGCCCAATAATCACACGCCTCCAGCAGCTATTTACGTTTTCCTTTTCCTCCTTTCCCTCCTTCTGTTTTTTAATTTTAAAAAGGACACTGGGAACTCTATGGAGCTCTTCCCTTTTTTTTTTTTTTGTCTCTCACAAGTTACACAACCAATTGTATACCCAGGATAAAACAAAAGGCGCATGAAAAAGTAACCTTATCCAACCAAAACTTCAATAGGCTTCAAAAACATATGTGAACTGTTGCTGTTGTTCTAAAATTATTCTTCAACAACTATATTTACAGGAGGAGCTTCTGTTCCACTTAACCAAGCTTATGCTGCCACATCAACAGGAAGCCTGAGCCTCTCATTGCAACAAACATGCAAGTCTATGACTTCCCAATACAGGGCAACTAGTTTTTCACATACTATAGTAATATTCAGGTCTACAAAGTCATTTGCCAAAAGTCACAAAGTAGATCCATTCTAGAGTCACAAATGGAAGCTGGGTGTCCTGGCTTCCTCTTTATGGCAGTATGCACCAGATCTTATTGCTTCCCAAAAGCAAAATAGCCTTAATGGAAGCAATTTTTTCACACGTATTTCTTTAGGGAGCAATACAAGAGACACAGTAGAAACAACTTAGGAATATTACAGTCATCATGACATACTTTTTTATCAGTTTCTAGGGAAGAATTTTCATACATGAGTGCCTTCAATTCTACATTTAGAGTCCAAATCATCACTGAAATATTTACATGCTTCTCTTCTACGTGCTTGTTAGCAGTGTCCAAAAGAAGGATTTGAACACCCTATTCAGACAAGCACATATTAAACTGGGCTTCCTACTGATGAAGGCTACTCGATTAACTCTCACAAGATCTGAAACATTCTGTGACTTTCCTACCTCCAGGCAGCCAAGAAAACTTGACTTCAGAACACAAGCACTCTTTTGTAAGTTTTCCACTTTACCGTGTGTGTTATACACACAGGGCATACAATAGAAGAAAATGTACGGAGAAATAACTACTCAGTGGGTACCACATAGCTTATTATCTGAATCTGCATGCTTTCTGTAGCACAACCAAAATATTTAAAGCTCTGGCTTACCACGGCCTGAGTGCTCAGGAACCAATTCAGTGAGACTGCTATTCAAAACCTTTGTGAGTTAAGCTACTAATGGATTTTACTCTTACCTTTACTGTCTGTAAAGTTCCGTATACTAAGAATGTCATTAAGATCTTGATAGTGGTTCTGCTTAATGTATGTTGTTTTCTCAGGAGTGTCCTGAAGTTGCATTGTGACCTCTTCCAAGTCCTTGTCCAGCTGCAAAAGAGAAAAATATGAATCCCTAAAAATTCAAGTCTTCAGGTATCTGCAATGACTGCATAACTTTCTGTAATTAGACTACAAGGCAGGTTGTAACGCAATTTCCACACGGTGTGAAATACACCTTTCTTATAGCACTACAACACTACTTCTATAAATCATATTGCAACTAACAAACTGAGTTCAGTTGTGAAATTGCATATAGGACGCATGAGAAGAATAAGCTTCAGTAGTTGAAAGTTTAAGCAATTCAGATGTACTGCTGAATGAGAAAGAAATGGGCATTAGAAAAACCAGTCTGAAAACCTCTCAACTGTCTATTATTTATGCGTACAAATTGTGGCATGCATAGCTATAACCACTTTGTTGAGTCAATCAAATTATTGATCATACAGGAGAATATAAGTAAACTATAGCATCAGGGGCATGTCCAGCCACGTGAGTGACTGCAGTCAACTCTACAGGAACATTTTGTTTTCCTAAAGATTTATTTTTACTCCTTTTACCTTTCTTAGAGAGACAGACTCCTGTTAGACTGTTTTTGCTTGTGCCTCTGTGAGTGTGAAATCTTGAAGAAAATCTAACTCATAGATCTTAGTTTTGGGGCTGAGAACACTCAATACCTTTGTGATTTGAAAACTACCCCATGTTTTATATCTTTTATGTCTTAAACTCTGTTATCTGATAGTTAGCACTAAACTGCTGTTGCAAGCATAATTTTCCAAGAGGGAAAAAAATGGAAATAAGGCATGGGGGAAAAAACAGAAATCCCAGTTCTCTCTCTCCTCAGAAGCATCCTTTAAGCCTAGAAGAAGAGGGACAGGGAGAGAAGCACAGGTGTTTTCTGACTGGAAAAGCCACAGCACAAATGCCAGGCAGGTACACTCCTAGCTTTTAGCACTGAAATGAACATAGGGTGCATTCCCCAGCGGCTAACTTGTATTCAATTGGCTACAGCTCTAGCAGAAAATAACCGGATACAAGCATCATAATGGTGATCTTGGATGCTCTCTGTGAAGAACTGTACAGGATGTGGTGTTCAGAGTATATCTCACTAACTACTGGCTTATCTGAATTTCAAGTGCTGAATTTAAATTTACACTGATTCCTTATAGAACTGGGACATAGCAACTCAAGGTAGATAAGCCAGAGATGTAGCTGCCAGCCCACAGTAAGGCATGCTCCAAATCCCCTTGACAATGAAACACTTATTTGGACCTACTGGTGCTGGGTATGTAATCTAGTTAAGCAAAGTCTAAAAAGATCAGCAGTGCACTAATATGGCTTAGTTGACCTGACCAGACTTACCTGTGAGCCTTGCAAGGCACAGGTTGAGATCTTGTGAGTTAGGAGACTTAGTAGAAAAAAAAAAATAGGATAAAGAAAGTGAAATAGCCAGTAGCCAACTGAGCCTTCGTTAAAAACTGCAAGGCTCTTACATGAAAGGAAACTGGAAAAGCTGATATAAGTTTCTTTAACAAGGCAGAGAGAACTTTTGTTTTTGGAGTCTTTGGTAGTCAGAGTAAACACCTTTTGGTTACCTAGGCAACTGTTAGTTAAGATCTGGATGAAGAAGTAATGGTTGCAATAAAATACCTTTTCTTCAAGGTGTAAGAATACTTCACAGACTAGGCAAGAGCAGGTTAATTTTTTTTAAGATATAGATCAGTTATGGTTATCTTGTCTCATAAAATGGGAAGTCTTCAAGGCTGATTTATCATAGTTTAAGGTCCTGAGCAAGGATGGATATAATTAAAAATATACATGTTACAGCACCAATGGAATTCATGCATCCCATGTACTTAGCCTTTCTCTTGGTAGAGACTGAAGAAACTTCACAGCTTTTCTGCCAGAAGGATCAGCTTACATGACCGTAAAGATCTTTTCCACCTTAAGAAAGTACGTAATTCTGTTTCATGGTAGATGTAAAAGTCTGTCTAGGAAGTTATTGAGTGAACTCTCAGAGACGCTGACAAGTAACAGCAACTGAACAGTCTCTGAACTCAGCCATAAACAGGAACAAAGATAGCTCTTAAGTTTACACTTGCGTGTAAAGGTTATATTTGCAGAGCTATTGCTCTGTGGTGCTCAGCACATCCATGTGAAACAGCAGGGTAATTTGCCTGTTACAAATAAATAGGGAAAGTTTCATTTTAATTTGCTAAGGTGCATTTTCATTTTATCATACCTGCCAAGTATTTGCTGTATTAATTAACTATTCACACAAATCATCTGCTTCCTATTATTTCAGTATTTTCCTGTTGAGAAATGATTTTTTTCCTCTAAAAAGTAGTCAACAACTAAGCAGATTACAGAACTGCAATGAAAAATAAGAATAATAAAAAAAGCCTACACAGTATATACACTAAACAATACCTCTGTAATTTTCATTCTCAAGCGGTGGTTCTCTGACTGCAATCCTTCTAGCCGAGATGTGCTGGCCTGGTTGACGCTGGTGACTGATGTTGATGTTTTTGAATCTTCTTTCTTTTGATTTTGAGTGAACTGAAATCGTCTGTTCTGTGTGGCTGCATCTGGATTTGTCCTCAGTGTAATGAGCTGAAAGGTTTAAAAGCCTTAAGAAATCCTTAAGAAACAGTTTTATTTTTGCAGCTATTATTTCTTTCGTAGCTTAAAATGTTGAAAGGCAAACAAAGAGTTCCTTTCTGACTTTCAAGTACAAAATTCTGCAAAGTGAGCTCTGCTTGCCACGTGCAGTACTTGAGACAATTTCTGAATAACTTTACAGAATAGGTTGAACTAAAATGATTTTGCAAAGGGAAGTGTTAAAAAAATTAGAAAAAAAAATTTAAACATATTTGAATTATTTTCATGGCATTTAAAATATATTTTAATATTTCATCAAACTTTTTTTTTCACGTTATTTGATATCTTTATACTTTCAAAGGATATATTCCTTTTTTAAGAAAAAAAAAATAACCCACCAATCCCCTCTCTTGCCAAGCACAGTTTCATCTGAAATTTCTCCTTTCCTACTGTTACAAGTAACGCTCAAGCAGAGAAAGACATGAAGCAGGAGTATTAACCAAAAGAACTCATGGGAGATTGCACTCTGGAGATAACAGAAACTTAATTAGGTTTTACTGACCCAAAATAAACCAGATCTGTTCATATAAATTAAGTAAGTCACCTGAGGTTAACCTTAAACATATTTAATTTAAGCAAATATAAGTAAGATTTAACACTCAGTAACAATGTGAAAATATTACCTCGACATGAGGGAAAAAAGCTACTAGATGTTTGGCAGGGGAGAAAGAACTTCTCAGATTACTCTAGAGAATACAGAATTTATCATTACTTGTCAAGCAGTGTACATATATATTTACATACAGGCAAAGCTGAAGGAGCTCCCTTCCCTGAGGGCATGGACATTGCATCATAAATTCAAAGGTATGAAGTTTTCTTAAAAGATAGATGGGACAATCTTTCTTTAAGCACAGCCAGATTTTGTGGTATAGCCCCATTCTGGAATTGGTTCCTCGTGTTCCTCAGAGCATGAAACTGTTCTGCATCTGCACTGGCTTGAAATAAGGACCTAACTTTCGATCAAGTAGTGAAGTAATGGTTCTCCTGGAAAATACTATAGGCATGCTGGCCCTTAAAAAGGTAATTAAACCTAGTTAACTTCTAACCAGAAAAATATATATAATGTATGTTTGAATTCTGCAGATCACTTCTGCAAGATATCCTCGAACCCAGGAATCTGAAATAGTTTAAAAAATATTTGGACATTTATTTGATCAGATAATAAGAATATCTACAGTTTCTCAGTTACTCTAAGTAGGATGCAATATAACACCTATCAGCATTTGTATCTGAGGATAACTTTAAACAGAAAGAGTGATGAACGTTTTTCCCCTGATCTGTCTTACTCTACTATGGGATTTTCCTCCCATTTTCCTGAGGAATTTGGTGCTGAACAAAACTTCAGTGGATGACGTGAACATTTAACTGGAGAAGTACAGTAATTGCCATGTTTTAAGTAAATAAGATTAGTAGAACTGACAAGAAGAAAGGGGAAAATACCATGTTTTGTTCCTTACTTTGCCTACATTGTTGAATAGTTGCCTAGTCAGATTCATAAAAGGGCTGTGGGGCAAAATTAAATTCCAGCACTGTTGGCCCAGGAGACAGTTGAAGATTAGTTAAAAGGAATATGTTTTGCTCTGTACAGCAGAGAAGTAGAAGTACTCACCTGCCCCAAAACGTTACTGCTTGCATCTGCCTGGCCACAGTTTAATAAACGAAAAGTGCAATCTTCCTAGTTTCACTGTCATCTCCCACACTTGATGAGCCACAGACTCATCAAGCAGCAATCTCCCTATGTCTTCAAAATTGTACTAATTGACTATATACTTCTTAAGGGGAGAGATCTGGTGCCTGTGTCACATTGACATCTTACCTAGATGTACAAACTGGGTGGTGCCAGATGTAATCTGCAGTGTCCAGACAGGCTATTGTGAAACCTGTGCTGGAGCACGCTCAAGGAGAGAGTGCTTGCCAGCCACCCTGCTACAACTGTGGCACAGCACGGCGAGAAGAAATGTGGGGCAAAATATACGAGTGTGAGAACTCTCCAGCTGTGAAAGCACTCACATGAGCTTTGGAAGTGCTGCATTCCAGCTCCTGCTTCAACCCCCTTTTTTTTTTTTCTTGTAGCTTATACAATGACCATTTTTAATGCAAAATAGCTAAGCATTTGGGAACCTGACAATACACAGAATGAGAAGAAGTACTTCACACTAGAAGGCTATGGTTCATGTGTGTATTTTGAGTAGAAAGAACTGAGAGGAAAAATAAGGGGAGGGTAACTGGGGTTTAAAAGAACAGCAGATGAAGGGGTTAAAAAAGGAAACAGAAAAGTCATTTCAGAGCCTGTGGCAGAGAAAAGAAGGATGGGCAAAGGAGCATGAAAGCAAAGGGGCAGAAGAGCATGTCACAGCATTAATAATATTTTCTCTTTGAAGAGAGTTCTGACATTCTGTGGAGGTATTTTTGGCATCAGAGTTTTAATATGCATTTTCATGCAGCTTACACACTTAAATCTTGCAGTATTTTGAAGTACTCTCCATCGCTGTGTTTGTGAATGTACCCTTAATTTAGAAAGAAGTTGTGATTCTTCCCTAAAATACAGAATAAAAATGTGACTATATATATGTCTGTACAGCTTTTTAATATTTGAGAAATGAACTGCAGAACTAATAAGAACATCCTGGTTAGCCAGTCCTGGAGAATAAATTATTTTGCTATTTTGCAGATCAGAAGTCAGCTTCTCTTGCTAGTCTGCGCCTCTAATTTCTTTCAGAGGGAAAACTTTGAGGTAAATTTATTAGCTTGTTCCTTTTACACATATAGTTCTTGGTCCTCCTGTAAGAACCATCACCAAGGGATGCCACTTAGCACCAGATTTATTTGCTATAATTTGCTCAGTACATGATTGAACATGGACCAGTAAAGAGTCACAAAATTTTTATCATCACTGTTCTTTTGAAAATCTAATATCAGATTCCAGAGGTGCAAGGATCTGCATCTTGACTCTTGCCTTGCAAACGTTTCAGATACCCAATTGTACACACATCTAATTTGGGGTAATAAGATAGGTTTATGGAAGTTACTTAAAATGAATACGATTATACATTTGACTTAAAAATATCAAATACATTCTCCAGAACTTGGAACCTTGCTAAAGTAAGCTTATGTAGAAACCGGTTTCCCTTCATACAAGACGTGTCATCCTCACATCTAAAGCGAAATGATCAAGTTCCATCCCTCTGTGGCTAAGTATCTTCTCAGTTCTTCTAACAATGCACAACAAACGTATCTTCAGAGCCCAAAAGAGCAAAAAAGAAATGAAAGCATATGCCTCCCAGTCTTTGCCTCACTTAGTCCATTCATTTACATATTAAAAAACATATTGTCAGTGTCAGCATTTGCAGCATACATAGTTTTCCTCTATAGGAAGGGAAGCCTGTTGTACCACCGTACTTGAATACCTTAGAGGTTTCAACACAGTTGACCTTACAGCATGCCAGTGAACTAAAAAGCTCGTACTGTTTTCCAGGTATAGAAGCAGAGATCTTGATTATCTTGCTTAGGGTACATAAGAAACATGGCAGAGCAGACAACTGGACCTGTCCCTCCCGAACCCCCACTTATCACCCTTTCCAAAAAGTTCCCAAAAATTCAAAATGGAGGCTACTGAAATTACAGAAAACAACCTTTGTTTCCCCAAGTCATACATTCAGTAAAGGTATAGGCATTAGAAACACATATATTCACACTCCTGTAACTTCGCATATTCTACTTTCTCAAAAATCTCATGAAACTTTATTCTTCTTCTCAGGATCCATAGACAAGAGATTATAGATGGGCTTGGTTTAGAATTCACACACATGCTCTACACTTGAAAAGGCAATGAACTTTTACATATTAAATCACAGTTACAAAACAGAAGGAAAAAAATCCAGACTCATGCTAAACAATTTCACTTACCTTAGGTACAAACACGAGGCAGAGAGTAATGGTGCTGCAGAATATTATGACTAAAGCAACGATGCAGAACTGCACATTGGGTTGGTCCCGAGTAAGGAATGAGACAGCAGCACCAATAATGCACATTATCCCCACGTTGTATACACTCATTCCGATGTACTTGCTGTCATTCAAAGCAGGAAT
>NW_009940727.1:37580-51730 GCF_000696875.1 Nestor notabilis
CAGGCTAGGAAGCACCCGAATAACTGAAATGGTTAAAGAATGAAAAAAGTTGGTAATTACAAGAAGAATTGGCTGGCATTCAGAAACAACATTAGTATAAAACTGGTATGTTTTCGAACTTGGCAGATATAGATGATATTACAATACAGAGATAAACACTTACCTTTTACCCAATATCTAATAACGATTTGTTTCGCTCAGTTAGGGTAAATTCCTGTTCTCATAAGAAGAATGCGAAACTTGGAATTAGTCGTGATGGGAATGCGATTCAGATTCCTCTGAATGCTATGGCCTTCATTATTTCACACTTTCAGTAATTTTTACAGACAGTCTTTCCTGTTTGTTTTTAAGGATTCCAGTAAAGATACAATGTGCATTGTTCTTTTAGCTATTTTTAGCAGCTGTTCTCAATATACTCTTATCAATCCAGTCATTCATTTTATGATTATCACCTACATTAATAAACAGCAGTGCCAAGATGTGTCCCATGGGAAACAAATATACAATGCAGAAAGTGTCACCCTGGTTGTTCAGACTGAAATTATAATGTCTTTTATTATAGTGGGAGTTGGTAATGGCCTTTCAATTGCAGTTGTCTAATGATTTCTGGCATAAAACATCCTTGTGGCAATTTTTTGTTTGCTTTTTTCTTTGGTGTACTTTTAAGTTTTAGCCCCTTTGTTGTTTGCGATATGCTTTTGCAATTCAGCAGGGGAAAGTCTTTAATGCAAGGAAGCCGTCTGCATCCCTTGAAATTTAATTAGATTTTTCTACAACATGAACTGCTGGAAACAATTATTTTCTTTCTCTTGCATTCCTCAGAGAAATTCTGGCAATGCAGGAGAACCAAAATGAAAAGATGTTGTAAATAGGTAACCCAACTTACAGTTTAGGCAAAGCCTGGTGAGAGTATATGGTGCCCTGGGTAAAATGGCAGACAGCAGATGGTGTTAGAAGGAAGGGAAGGACAGAGAGAGGGACCATCACCAAGATCAAAGACATGGTTTTTGTGTTTTCTAGCTTTTTCTGATTACACTGTAGGGACCCTGGCAGTGTGCAAGGCCAGGTTGGACAGAGCCTTGGGTGACATGGTTTTTGTGTGGTGTCCCTGCCCATGGTAGAGCAGGGTTGGAAGCAGGTGATCTTAAGGTCCTTTCCAACCCAAACCATTCTATGATGCTATGATTCTATGATGACAGACAAGAAGGCGAAAGAAAAAAGGTGCACTCCCATTTGCCTTGGTATCCTTCCTCCCAGACTATCACATTTGCCCACTGCCATGTAGGCAAATCTTTCTTTTCTATAACTGCAACCTCTGTTGTAATCCAAGAAATTAGAGGTCTATGATGATGCCATTTGGGGATTAGTTGCAGTTGACTAATAAAGATTTACCTTCCATTTTTTTCCTGTGGAAAAAACCACAAAAAATGTCAAAGGCAAATAACCTGGACTAGGAGAACACTGGTTGCTATGTTAAGTACAAGAGGGTATGGAACTGGCAGATTTAAGTTTGCTGTACAAACTCAGTTTTGCCCTTATGTGCTTTCAACTGTAGTAACAAATGGACATTAATAACTCAAATTTCCTTGATTATTTGCTTAGTTTTTACCTCAACTGACAATGGCAACAAACCCAACCATTTGTGATTCAGCTGCTTTACACTCCCACATAAACTAGCAGGCTGCAGCCACCTACCTACTCACCCAGGCACTTCAAACCAGGACTTACTGCTGAACTGCCAGCCCTGCCGTCCCATTGCCGAGCTTGTCTGCAAGCTTATTTCATTCTCTTGCCTACACCACATATGTTACCCTGCCACATGTTCATGAGTGGAGCTGGCACGGAAGCCCATGAAGGGTGGTGGCAGGCTTGGAGATGGTGTCTAGTCTAGGCAAGCATCTTGATCACCCACTTCCCAATGCTGCCATCACTGCCACAATCCTTATCAAGGATTGATAAGGCAGGGGTGGCCCTTCCTGGAACAACAGCAGCAACTGTCCTTGCAGTCTGTACCCAAGTCTTCCTTAGCACCATTCCCAGCCTGCCCCCTTCCTACCCAGGGCACTCCCATGCCTCCTTGTCACAGGCCTATCTCTTCTCCTTTACCCATCTCCCCTCGTAGGACTGGAAGCCACACCTCACCCAGGCCCCATGCCTCTTCCCATGCCCTTCCAGTAGCCTGAGAAGTGCAGGAAGAAAAGTAGTGGCTGCTGCAAGTGGAGCATGGGAGGGAGCTGCTCTTGAGGGGTCAAGGTGTATGTAGACACCTAGCTGGAGCAGAGAGGGGTCTTCACAAACCGTGCAGAAGAAAATCGTCCACTGTATTGACCTGGCTGCACCAATGACCCCTTTCTTCAGGATGCAAACATATTCCTCCCAGACACTCCACCATACCAGTGGTTGCCTGTTGTGCTCTCCCTGCATTCTTGGTGCTGCAATGCTCTGCTCAGCTGTGCTGCAGACTTACGTTTTGCCAACCCCTGAACTGACAAACAGGCTGGTCTGGGCTGAGCCGTTTTGGGGGGTAGGAGGAATGCTTCTGTGTATGTCTAGATCATGTTTTTAAAGGGATGAGACCTTGATTAACTATGGGAAGATTTTTATCTTCTCTTGCTACAGTTAATTATTAATGAGATTTTTAGGGTTGTAGGTCACCCCTCACTCTCCCCCACTTCTCCCAGTATGAACAGATTTCCTTCCAAAAACATTATTCTGGGAATACAGCCAACATGCTTAAATGAGGCCAGCATTTATTACAAATAATGGGCATGAATTTATTGCTGAGGCAGTTATAAAGTGATCTAAAATATCAATTATAATGGAAAAAAGATCATTTGAACAGCGATGTGGGGGTTATAGTTTGGCCCATTGTCATTCATAATTGAGAACAGCATGGAAAATGGTTAAGTATCTTCCAAATGAAAGGAAGATATTTATTTATATGATAACTAAAGAACGCGAGAGGCTCTTGCAGCAAGTGGGTTTCCTCAGAATGAGGCACTAGAAATCTGAGAGCATTGTTTTTAATTTTTATTAGCATTTTGGGTAAAATGCTTGCCTCAGGAAGAGAGCTCTCCTTTTCTAAAAGTCACAGCTCATCTTTGGACTCAAACATGAATGAAAGCTGAGAGTTTTCTGCAGCCTCCTGCCAGGACATTGGTGATTGCAGTGGTGCTCCTTTTTTGCCTGCTACAAGTGCCTGCAGGGCTCCATGGGGTTGGTAAGATTTCTCCTTTGAGAAAGAGCTTTCTGGAGGGAATATGACACTTTTCTTTCCCTCCATATGCCCTTCTTATTTTCCCCCTTCCTGAGGCTCAGCCAATCTGCACAAATAAAAGATTCACTTTTATGACAGCAAAAATCCTGAAAATATGTAAAATGGCTTAATTGAGGAATAGGATGCAGATGCTGTTAGTGAAAGGTCCAGATTTCCACGATTCCTTGACAAGTTTTGAATATGAAACTCCTGAGCTCCAGTTAAAATCCTGGACTCTTAGCACCCCAGTTCAGCTGCTCTTTACTCCTGCAACTTAAACTTTAAACATTAATCTTCCCCAGCTATGTAAATCATGCTTTTCATTATGCTTGTGGGCACCTATGTCTTGAGATTGCTGTGCAATTTAAGGACTATTTGATATTTAAGGCTGCCTGCTGGGATTTGCAATGCAGCTGTCTCTCTTCCTATTGCTCCTAGAGGGCTAGAACTGGTAAGGGCTTCTCAAAGTGTGTCTACCAGTTTAGGCCCTCCCAAAAATACAGCAGCAGGCATCTTCACTCAAGACAATGATGCTGGTGATGACCATTGCATAGTGTCACGTTTAGACTACAGGGTGCAATTCCAAATTTTGCCTGAGATGTGGTCCCTGTTACCAGAGTAGAGATTGTCCCTTTGGGGATCTCAACCAAAGACACATTGAGAATGAAACTAGGAAGGCCTCCTATGTTGTTAGTCATTAACTTAAAGCCTTTTTCCATTTTGGTCTACTAAGTACACCTCTTGTTGATGTAGAAAGCATCATAAAATGTTGGTTTAGGTTTTCTCTGAAGGTGTGAGCTGTACATGCAAGATTGGTTTGTTTCATCTTTGAAGGTAGGCAGCTTCCATTTGACACTACACTGATTTAGAATATTATCTCTGCAGCAGTTAATATGGTGGGTTTGGCTGTGTTGTCAACGAACCTAAAAAGGTTGTGAGACAACCATTGTATAAATTTGGGGAAAACAGTATTTGAAGACAACAGGATTATACAACTGTGACTAAAGATAGAAATCTGGTCTAAGAAAAATCTGCATTTAAGTCTTAGAGGGATAACAGGACTATGGAGAATACAATATTTGTGTTTACGGAGTTTAACAGGCAAACTTTATTTTTTTAAAATCTTGTACTGGTTAAATTGTGATAGCTGGGAATGTAATAGAAGTGTTTGTAGCTGAATACGGGAAAACAACAGTATTTTTCAAAACTTTACTGGTAGCTAATTTTAAATCTTGTTCACCAGAATTACTGCTAAACACAATAATGACTGCTTACTGATCCACAACATACATTAACACAATCAATTGTCTAATTTGCTATTGGGCTGCATAGACTGTGAGATGACAGGCAGGAAATTATTTATCCTCCTATATTCTGTCTTGCCCTGTCCTGCCCTTAAACCATTTTGTCTATATGTTTCATTTCTAAGTCGTGTCTGCTTATACTTTGAACATGGGTTATGAGCAGCATTAGGAAAGAAAAAAGAGAAAATTATACTGAGCATATCAGACAAGAGCAGAGAAATACCACAGGAAAAGTCTCCAGTCTTGTCAGAAGTCATGCTTGCCAATAACTAGAGGGTATGGTTTTGGAAAGATTATATATTGGACGAGGCTGCAGCTTTGCAGCTTATTACTGTATTGTAGTAGCACTTACTGTGCTTGCTTGCAGCTCATAGCCTTGTTGTGCTGCATTGAAGAGTAAAAGAAAGCCTTTACTTCAAAGATCTTATGTCTGGGGATTTTATTTGTTGTTACAAGGATGCTGGAGAGGGACTCTTCATTAGGGACTGTAGTGGTAGGACAAGGGGTAATGGCTTTAAACTTAAACAGGGGAAGTTCAGGTTAGATATAAGGAAGAAGTTCTTCACAGTGGGGGTGGTGAGGCACTGGAATAGGTTGCCCAAGGAAGTTGTGAATGCTCCAACCCTGGAGGTGTTCAAGGCCAGGCTGGACAGAGACTTGGGTCACATAGTTTAGTGTGCGGTGTCCCTGCTCATGGCAGGGAGGGTGGGGATAGATGATCTTAAGGTCCTTTCCAACCCTAACTATTCTATGATTCTATGATTCTATTTTGGGTTTTGGGTTTTTTTTTTGGTTCCTTGGTTTTGTTATTTTTTCTATAATCTAGATTAATGGACATTGCCCTTCCTGCCACACCTTAAAACAAAGGCAGTTCTGGACTCTGGCCTGTAAAGACCTCTCAGTCTAAAGTAACTGTGAAGCTGGAGTTTTGGGTTTCCTTACTGATGTTCATTCATTAAATCCAGATCATCACAGACATAGGCACATTTTTATTTCAGTGAAAAAGCTACAGATTTTATTCAATGAGAATTTTCAAAACTAAAAAAAAAAAGCATTTTGATTTTCAGGTTCTTACTGGAGAACTGGGCAGTAAAAATACTGAGCAGTTTTTATTTTTTAATTGCCAGCACACCAAGCAAAGTTAGCAAACTGAAAGACAAACTACACCCTTATAGGTCTCCTATCTTCACAGTCAGTACAACCTGACGTTAAACCATTGTCACTTTCTCCCCAGTCTGGTGTGAGTCAGCTGTGTATTTAGTCCATATTCACAGAGCTGCTCTGGATAGACAGTACTGAAGGGAAGCTTAATATTTCTATTGAGCATTAGGATAATAGCTATATATATATGAATTGCAAGATATGATATTCAGCTATTGAGTGACTGGCTTTCTTCGTAAAGGTCTTGGCAAAGTCCTTTATGCTGCAGGGCACTTAGGATAGTCCTGGCCAGGGCAAGATGGAAAGGCAGCTGCACAAAGCTATATATGCTAACATGCGTCCAGACAAAATTTTCCACATCATACCTCAGCCTCCCAAATCAACAGGTTAATAAAATATTTTCCCTTCTTTCTATTCAGGCTGTATTTGACTTTCATCCATGAAAATGCTTCTTAGTCACGAAACACATCATAGTAACTAAGTTGAAAAACATATGCAATTAGTTATTAGAAAATATCCATTTGGAATAGCTCTGCCTTTATTCTGGCATAAGATTACTACAGACAATCACAACACTGTAAAATGATAGATCATCTCTGGCAAAAATAAGAGTGTGCTTAATTTAAGCCTTTTTCTGCTATATAAAAATTGATGCCAAGAGACATGTAAGGGAATACTGCAATATCTGCAATATTTCAAGAACACATTTAAAGTTTCCTTATGGTCATAGTAGGGAAAAAAAAATCCTACAAAACCATATGCTAACTTATGTTTTGGATGCTAAAACACTGTCAATGTTTTATTAAAGATATACAAATAGCTGGTGCCACTATGCCCTCTCTACCATCTCCCCCCCGCCTTCAAAGCTTAACTCTCTTCCTAAGCAAGTGCTCTATAATGACTGTAAGATGGGAGGGATGGGTTGGTGCTAAACCCACCAAAAAAGTGAGTTGGAATAGTGCAGATTAATTAAGAAGGAGGCAGTCCGTTCTTCTAAGTGCTCTTTTCAATCCTGAAGGCCACACCTGGAATACCGTTCTGTTTTGGTCCCCCCTATACAAAAAAGATGTGGACAGACTGGAGAGGGTCCGGAGAAGGGCCACAAAGACGATCAAAGGGTTGGGAAACTGCCATGTGAGGTAAGGCTGAGAGAACTGGGTTTGTTCAGCCTTGAGAAAAACAGGCTCAACACCATGTGCCAGTACTTAAAAGGTGGCTACAGGGAAGATGGAGACTCCCTTTTTACAAGGAGTCACATGGAAAAGACAAGGTATAATGGGTACAAGTTACTCCTGGGGAGATCCCAATTGGACACAGAGGAAAATTTTTCACAGTGAGAACAACAGCCATTGGAATAATCTCCCCAGGGAAGTGGTGGATTCCCCAGGGTTGGATATTTTCAAGATTTAGCTAGACAGGGTGCTGGGACACCTAGCCTAGGTCATGCTTTGCCAAGAAAGGTTGGATGAGATGAACGTTGAGGTCCCTCCCTTCCATACTTGGATTCTGTGATTCTATGAAGAGAATTAGGAGAAAATGCAAGTAAATGTGTTAAAAATCAAAACTATTTTCAGAAAATGATTAGGAATTTTAACATAATCTGGAGACTATTAAATTTTTCTACACATAGAATGTATTAATTAGATAAAGAAATTAAATAGCAACTGAAAGATGTTTGGGTATGTACTGTAAATGATCTGCACTAAACTTTGTAAGTGTAAAGAAGCTTTTCTTATTCAAAAGTTGTTTTGGCTGTTGTGGAATTTAAAACAAACAAGCAATAAAATTGACCAAAGACTAGGCAGAATGTAACAAAAGTTAAACAGAGGAAATTTGTAATGATTATGAATTAAAGTTCTAAAATACAGATAGTGGAAAGGGAAGTTAAACATATAGTAGAAATTGAATGGCTAGCAACATTAACAGTATTCATAAGGATTTCTAAAAATATATGTGAAAAAAAGGAATCCTAATAATGATTCGTTCCTTGAAAGATGACAAATTCAATAGTAATGATGCATGATAAGATACGTTTAATGGGTATTTTTGTCCTATATTTATATAGAGATGGAACAAGCCGTTCATGTCTTGCCTTGCCAGAGCAGCAATATGCAGCTTATTCCAGCAGTAAGAGAGCTCTTAAAGACCCTGTCAAGACAAGCTGTTGTAATCGGAGAGATCCTGTAACTTGCATGCAGAATTTCTAGGGATTGTTTTGGAAGTTGTCTGGACTGATGGACTTGTTGGTATTTATTGTAATTCTGGCAAAGAACCACTTAAGATATAAAGAGGCCATATGGGAGAAGAAAAAGTAGAACATCTTCAGCAATTACAGAGCTATTACGGTAATTTCTATCCTAAGCAAATTAATGAAATGGCTGGTACATGAACTGAGGCAACAAATAACAACAACAACAACAACAAAAAAAAAAAGATAGTGATATAGTTCAACATGCTATTATTTTTTTTTCCCCAATGAGATTGCAAGACTGAATAATCACATTTATGCAGCTTATTTGGATTTCTCAGTAGTGTTTGTCTTAATACTGCTCAGTATTGTTATTTAAAAATAGTATGTCACAAAATCGATAAAACAAATTTAAGCTGATTGAAATCTATGTGATAGATCTCAATGTGCAATTAATGAGAACTCATGGGAAGCGACTGATAAAAAAGATCACCCAGTTCCAAGCCCCTGCCATGGGCAGGAACACCTCCCGCTAGACCAGGTTGCTCAAAGCCACATCCAACCTGGCCTTGAACACTGCCAGCGATGGGGCAGCCACAGCTTCTCTGGGCAACCTGTTCCAGTGTCTCACCACCCTCACAGTAAACAGTTTCTTCCTTATATCTAATCTAATACATCAGCAACACAATGAAACTTCCAACATATGGACACCTTGATTCTAATATGAAATAAATACGTATTAGGAAGAGGAGAATCAAACTGTAGACAAGCGTAGTGTGTGTGGTGTGTGTGGTTAATAAGCAAAGCACTTTCATGGAGTCCAATCCATCCTTAATCTGGTATTGTTCTGGCTGAAATCATAAAAATAATTCATACCCCTCAGAAAGATTTTAGTGCACTCACTAACAGTGCACTACTAGCAAGTTTAAGATGGTGTAATTTTTATCATCCTTTGGAATATATGAAATAACTGTAATTTTCAACCATCATCAGAAATCAAAGCTAGACATACGCAACTGATGGTCACCATGTACGAACAGACAGACCTTGAACTTGTAGGTAGCCTTTTAGGAAGTGAACCTGAGATGGGAAAAAAACTGAGTCCCATATGTATGGTGGGACTTGGCCAGGGTCACTAAGACTAATGCAATAACAAAGGCAAGATTTAGAATGGCTGTCTTCCTATTATTCTCTGGTCTCCAGTCTTGAGGAATCTGAATCCAATAACTGAGAAGCCTTCATGCAGTTAGTAAACATTTCCTCACATCCCTCCACAGGCAATTGAAGAATCGTGAATGTGACTTTTAATGTTTGCTTACTTTAATATAGAAGGAACAGGTGCATCCTGGCAAGTAATACCTTCTCTTATATTGCCTTGCCTTGCCTTCCATGCCCTTTCCTGCCCTTCTGTGCTCTGCTCTACCTTGAGTGACTTATTTACTGTATCAGTGCATTTAACTCGTCAGTATGGATAGTATTGCTTTATATCTTGAAGCCAAAAAAGAAAAATTCTTTTTTAGTTTAATCTGATCTTCTTATTTTCATTTAGAGATGAGAGACTGCTATAAATAATTTCAACCTGAGTAAATCGTCACCTCAAATATTTTATTGTACTGTAATTAGCAATACTAGCTCTTTATTATAAAGTATGTTAAGTTAGAGGTAAGTATTTTATTATTACGAACGGCAGAATTTTGTACTAGCTAAACCCTTATAAAATGATACAGTAATATGAGAGTTTCTGCTTTTGTTCTGAAGGCAAAGTTTGCGAGATATACAGAAACATCACTGGTGATAAAAAAAACATTGCTGGAGATAAAAAGCATCAATCCTGTTGTCCTTATATAATTCACTGTAGCAATTATTTAAGTGATTCAGAAGAGTATCTTCCTTTTTAACATGTATCAATTTCTGTGATAAAAGGTCACTGGAGTAATAAAAAGTGTATATTTCACTGGTGGTTATGAAACCCTGTGTGTCTGAAATAAGTGTAGTGAGTAATGCCAAATGGCATTTGCAAACTTAAACAAACTGACTCACATATCTTGTAGAAAACAGACCAACATACATTACAACTAATCTAGGGCAAAGGCCTAGTGAGAACCAATGCAGCTTGAGTACTGTCCAGCACAATTCAAACTTGAAAGAAACTTAAAAGGAAATTACCTGAGAATGTGTGTTTTTTATTTATTTTAAAATATATGTTATTTTCCCTTTTTAATTTTTAATTGAAAACATTATTGAAGTTATTTTTACAAAAAAAAAAAAAAATTCCCACTGTTTGAATCCTTTGATATTTTTAAAGGAATTTTAATTTTATTTGTCATTTATACCTCTCTAAGTGAACCAAACATATTTACTTGTTTACTTTTCAAACAGAAATCCCTTGATGTTATGCTACAAGTTGAGACTACTGTGAATCCAGAGCCACTCGGAGCTGCACAGTAAGACATGCGGAGATGTGGAATCTCTCCTAATTCCTGTTCCTTTGGTGGGGATCAAATATGCACTAGCTCTAGATTTCACAGCCTGCTTGGGCATTCTCTGAAAAATAGGCACCTAAACCTAAAATAGTTTTGTTTGGGGTTTTTTTCCTTTTTTAAAATGGGAAGGTGGGAAGGCTTCTTTTTGGCTAGCCACTCCAGGATCAGAGCTCTCACCTGGGAACTGGAGGCACTTGGTGTTGGTGCCTTCTCTGCCTGAAGGCATTCCCCAGCAGCCCAGCCTGACCACAAACCTACTGACTATTTAGAATTGAAAAAACAGAAGTTTTTGTTTTTTAAAAACATCATCCCTTCCTGTTGAGCTTTGTATTTCATATTTAAAGATCTCTCAGCCTGAAAAAAAGCAGCATGACTGTGAAGCCCATCAGAGCAGTCATTCGATGTGGAGAGGGAAGACAAGTACCCCAGTCACCAGCAGCTCCCTCTCCCCAGCTTCCCCCAGGGCAGCAACACCAACCACTCTGGCAGGAAGCAGAGGACCCAGTCTTTCACTGGTATCCTAATGAGCAGGCATGCTACAAGTACACAGAACAGATTGAACCCTTTGGGCAGTGTAAACGAATGTTTATCTAAATTTAGGATCCAGATGGGACTCAAGATAGGTGTTCAGCTGGTCAGTGGTGTCAAAATCAGATGTTTTTAAAACCTTCAGGCTTAGGAACTTTGAATCGCTAATGGTCACCATTACAGTGTTTTTATCAAGGTTTAGGATTCCTGGCTCCCAAGGTTTTAGTAATCTTTTTGTGGACATAGGCCTTAGTGACAAAAGGGTTATTTTGATTCAGGCTCCAAATTAATGTTCTGTCTCCTGTGTCTGTTCCTGAAGGACATTTGAAACTCAAGAGACAAGCATCTAGAATAACCTAGTCCTATCTTTTTGGAAAACCTGAAAGAATTCGCATGATTGGGTTTCTTCAGTTACAAAGTTGATTCATTCATAGACCCATCTTTTTTACTATTGCATTTCTTGGTTTGCCATATATCTACAGTATTATCTTTAAGTGCTATTAAGATCTTATTTATTTTGCGTATACATATATCCACATATTACTACCGAATGAACTTTAGAAGTGGTCCAATTATAAAAGATGCATTCAAGGAAGTTTTAACTCACTTCCAGCCATCAGGAAAGCAAATATAATTCATTTCATACCTATCAGTAAATAATAGCAGCTTGAAGCCAGCATTGTGCAAAATAAAATATGCTTACCATTAGCAGCCCTTTATAAGCATAGACAATCCCAAGCCATATTGTCATGTGGGTGTTTTCGCAGTGCTCCAAGATTGGTCGGATGGAGATATCTCTGCCCGCAGGGTCCGGCTGGAAAAAGAAAAGGTGAAATATTTAGATTCAGGTTTCATTTGTATTCACACCTCAGAGGTACTTAAATCTATTATCAGTAGACTGAGGACATGTAGAATACAGAGTGGACAGGTTTAAACTAGTGATGATTGCAGACCCAGGAACCTGCAAAGGAATACAGTGAATAGCAAAGATCTGAGGAAACAACTGCATGATAGCTACTCCCAGCTGAGGTCACCTTTACTGCAAATCAGAAACAAAATGTCTGAAGTCACTCTGTCTTTAACAGTCACATTTATCAACTTTAGGACATCTAATTTTTCTACAAGGCAAACAGCTTGAATGCACAGGCATGAAAATAAATGTACTTAAAGCCATCTGTCCTTTCACCTGAGGTTCTTGTGTCACTGGCAAATGGCTGGCAAACAATGTATGAAACACTGCTGTGTTTCAGGTGTTTTTTCACTTATAACCATGAGCTAAAGCAAAGACCATTTACTATGGAATCTACAGCAATAGCTTAGAAGAGAGTATAAATCATCAAAAATCTGGGAAAAAAATTGTCCTTTAGAGTGAGTGAACATCTATGAAGAATTTAATACTGCTGGAAGCTTTGCAGCTTTCCATTTATTTTGAAAAGGATATTGTATAGAAGTGCAGAATTAAGAGGACTTGCAGCCTGTGAGGACTGTTTGTATGAGAGAGAAGTTATAATAAAGACTCAGAGAAACCAGTAAGAACCACTCCCTTCAAACTGCTTTTTAATGGTGTACATTTTATAAGAACACAAGGTGCTGTATGATATACCAACAGATTCTGCGGAATATTCCAGTTGGCTGTGTGTGTACTTACAGTCTGTTTTATTTTACAGAAAACACTGAAATACTAAAAGCTGTACTTTCTACTTTGAAACACTGAACTTCAATTCAGCAAAGATCAAGTCAGACCTAACTTTTGTACCCAAGTGGGTACAGTGGGCTTTGCAATTTCCCTTTTTGATGAATAACGTGTAAAATGTCTCATACAGAAGTATACTGATTATTATATGAGATAAGGAAAAATCATGTTTTCACCAACTGAAATGTAAAATTGTATGTGGAAGGACTTCAGAGAGATCTGAATAACTTCTTAAAGCTTCTTGCTGCCTCTGGTGCTGCTATGAATTTTGCTATGGATTTCAGTGGTCACAACATTAACCTGTAACTCGGTTTCTTTTATCAGTCTTTTTGTATGTGAGGCATTGCTCTTGACCTCATACAGTGTAAAAAAATAATGTAACAAATAAGAAGGTAGACGGGGGGTAGGAAAACACAAACTTGTGCAGTGTAATGTACAGTCAAAGGATTTGCAATTTTCTTTGAAAACCCTGCAATAGGCAAGACATTAATGTTTAAAACCTTTTCCAATCCTGGACTTCTGTAGAAACCCTGAACAAGAGAATAAAGATCTTTGAATAAAGGTGTCCTAAATCAAAACAAGATTAAAACCAAGTAGGTGATATTAACTCTCCCAGAGAGCTTATGACTCCACCATAATGGTTGCTGATGTCAAGCAAACAACCATTAGCTGAAGAATTGAAATGACTGCAAAGATTAAGTGGCACCACAACATTTAAGATGCTACGAATGTTTGTCTGGGGATCAGTTGAACTACCTCATTTTCCTTCATCAATGACAAAAGCCCAATGCTAAAATCTATGTGCACTGAAGGGAAAGTACCCTTTCATGTCAAAGTTACATACAACCTATCTATATTGAACATAATTTTTGGCTACTATGAGGTAAAGTTCGCATGACAAATCATTCAAATATAGCTCTGAATATGTAGCTGATGTGTCAATAGGACTGTACTATAGAGAAATTCTTCTGAAATTCCAAACTACACAAAAATTTCAGTTTTGTGCTTTTGTGAAACAATAAAATATATAAATAATGTTGACTTCCACCTGGTGTCATGGACAATGTAATGTGGTTCGTTTCCCTTGTCCCTGCATGGAAACCTCCTCTCACACTCCACCACTTTTAACCATCTGCAAGTAACTGGAATTATTCCTTATTTTGAAAAACATTACTGAAATAAGAACTATCTGGTTAGTGGCAGATAATATCTTTATTTTCACTGTGCGGTTATTCTCTAATGCAAATTTGCTTCAAAATTGGAAAACTTACATCCATTTACTACTCAAAACTGAAAGACCCGGCCAGAAAAATAATGAAATGGAAAACATGTTTTCAAATATTGTTAGAAAGAAAGAAGTTGCATCATATCCTATAGTAGGAAGATTGCCAGATTTTATTAGGCAATGATATTTTAAAAAATTATGTTAACTAAAAGAGTGCATTCAGATTTTGTATCCTGTGAAATGCCTAGGGGGAGTAAGAAAAGAGAATAGTGATTGCAGCATCAGCAAAAGTGTACACGGGGTAGCAGCTCT
>NW_009940727.1:51761-90320 GCF_000696875.1 Nestor notabilis
AGCACTTTCCAGGTCTGCAAGGTGGTAGTATTTTAAACAAAAACTTGCTGAGGTCTTGTGCATGTGGAGTTAAGCGTTGGCAGGTAGCAATAATTTTAGAGTGAACTGATTTTGCTGATTACTTATCGTTACTGCAAAATGACATTCCCGTTTTACTGCTTTTAATTTGCCATTCTGTTTCTTCACTGATTTTGCATGAATTAACTAATCATAGCAAAAAGCTGGGTTAAAAAAATATTATATTTTCTGATGTCAAAAGAATTTTTAAAAACTCTACAATTAGAGCTGAATGGAGCACTCCACTGACCTCTCTAATCATCTGCCATTTGTGCACTTTATTGCTTTAGAGAGGATGACAACATAAATGCTACTAGTGATTATATATGTACTGGAAATTTGCCCTTTCCTTTTATAGAAAACAATCTAAATGCCCTTCAGATGTCATTCTTAAAAGCCTGAAGACCTCCTATCTTGTGATGAGGCTAAAGCTTTCCTCTTCTGAAACCTAATAGGGTTTCTGACATTGACATAAATTTCCAGAGTATTTTCAGCAGTTGAACATAAACAGTTTAATCTGTTCACTTCATACAAGAGTTGTGTATCGTCACCTGTAAAATGCTTATTTTACAATAGATCTGCTAGGTCTAGAAAGCAACCCAAACCAGTAAACAGATTGCCTACGGAACGTTTATATGCGTTCTCTGTGCATGTTCAAATTATTATTAGTCAGATCTGTACTTCTGTTGCCTTTTTGTTTTCTTTGCTCTTCAGTCTGCTTGTGGGCTGGCAGAAACTCATCGTAATAGGTGAGCGATGACTTAGGTGGGTACTCCAGAGGGAGGACTGAAGCTTAAAACCACCTGGAACACGCAGGGAAATTTGCAGGAGGGACCCTGGCAGGGGCAAGGACAGAGACTGCCAAGTGCCTCCTGCCTTCCTACACATCCTCAAAATAACTAGGCAGCAATGAGACTCTTGTTTTCTTCACATATCTGTGGATTGCAGTACAAAACTACAGACTGGTTTAAGCTGCTTTTGAGAGTGGCCTGTGTGAGGGAAGCAGAAAGTAAGTGCTTCAAGTGCAAGTGCAGTTTTCTCTGAACAATTATCTCCAATTCCTTTAAGGATTTGGCTCCACTTGAGGAAACAAAAGTATGTGGTGTAATGGACAGCTTTCCTTGTCTCAGGCTAAGGTGTAAGAAGATAGAGCAAACCACCCTGAGGTACCTGTGCCTTCTGGGCATGATGTTACTTGATCCATACATACCAGCTCTTACCTCCATTTTTTCATCTGTAACTATGATATCTTAGTGGCTATTATACCAGACAAAATACATCTTGAAAAGACCCCATGCAGTGGGGAGATATTTATATGAGGATTAATTTATCACAGACTTATTTTGTGTCTTTATTGCCATTCCTTCTTTATAGCTCCATATAGGTGTTAAAGGATCTATGTTCCATTTCAACCAGCAAATCACTGAATCATTAGGGTTGGAAGGGACCTCTGGAGATTACCTAGTCCAGCCCCTACAAAAAACTGTCTGTGAAGAATAGACTGGGCCACCACACAGTACCCAGAAGACCTTGACCTTCCTAAGATACTACTTCTACATGGTCACCTGTTCAGGTCCCGTTGTTGGTACAGTAGATGATCCTTATTTATGGAGTTGTGGTGCTGCTGTGTAACGCAGCTCACAGGTGGGAAATCTCAGCAAGCTTTCTGAGAAACATTGCAGCAGATTTCCAGTGTGACATTTTGCCATTTCTGCAGCTGCAGTTTCATAAGTGAGAAAATCAGAACATTAGGCCTCAGCCTTTTCCAAAGATGGATATGAAACATAAGATAAATAGCTGCAGCTTCTGTTTACTAGGTTTAAAATAAACTGTACGGTTCCCATAGTAGAGAAAATACAGGATCTTTAGTCACACTGTTAAAATGGTCTTTGTATGCCATCCCACTCTCTGTTTTATCTTCTTTTTAAATGGCTTCCATCTAACTGGCATAATGACTGTATACTATTGCTAGTCTTCAGCATGAATTAGACATCTCTGGCATTTTCAATTCGTCACATTTAACAGTCATATGGAGCTCCAATGTGATTTCTTATCTGAAAACCCAGACTTTGCTAAATTAGAAGATCATCCTTACTTCTTTGTAAATTCACACCCCCCTAAGGATAAATATAGCTTATACTATAAATTCTGCAAAGGTGTTCTACAAAAAGATGTAAACAATTTCCACATGCACTCTGTTGTAGCCAGGCTATCAATTTCTGATGAAAAGAGAAAAAGAAGGATCAGAGGCTGTCTACTTTTCAATTACTTAATAATCTGAGGGTATTTCTAGAGAGAAACAACTGTGATATGAAAAAGAGATTTGCCAGGAAATGGATCCTTTTGTTTCATATATTTTTTACTTTGTGTATTCATACCTTCCATGAATGCAAAATAGCAAATGCAATACTATGCCAGAGTAGATTGCTTGGAATGTCTTCCAATTAAAAATTTGCTAGACAACCTAGAATAAAACATTGTTTGTCTTTGTTCAGCTCTGAGCTTGGGTTCAGATACATTATGAATCACACTGTATGTTATATAGTAGCTCAATCAAGTACAAAACTGTTCCTGGATTCTTGCAGTCCAGGGACCAATTTAATTTCTCTTCAAGATTAATTGAGAAGTTTGGTCACTTCTGTAACACTCTAATGATTCAGGACAATGACTAATTCAAAGACTTTTTCTTCATGTATTTTTCTTCAATTCAAAGTCATGGGACAATATGATCATGGAACAGAAAATCAGCTTTCAATAGCTGAGCACAGTACTATTTCATGTAAGAAGGGCTGGTTTCCAGTATAGGAATGCAGGATTCTGTTAATAAAAATCCAGCCTTCAACTAAATAACCATCCTCACATCTGGCCACTCCATGACTCCTGCAATAGAAATCAGAAACATAAAACTTCTGACCTCATGAGAACTTAACTTTTTACATCCTTACCAGTGAGGTTCTAAGCAACCGCAACATCCATTGCACCCAGTATGCGTGCTCGATGCTCTCTCATGCAGGTCAAAAGGAGAAAACTTTAGACTTTAATTTAGATATTTTTTTTCAAATTGATTAAATAATGTTATTTATATTTGTAAAAACATTTACCGTTGATGACTATCAATATCTAACTGTGCAAGATAGCATGTTACATCAGTTTCCACCCGAATGGAAAACTATCATAAGGATCAAACTTCTAGGAATGTCACTTTTCATTCTTTTTATTTCCATAATCTGAGGTGGAAGACAGAATTTTATTTCATAAAATGGTTGCAGCTGCTTCAGCTCCTAATCTGTGGATTTGTACCAGAACAATGGATTAATGCTCATGGCATTATCAGAAAGGGAGCTACTACCTCATTTCTCATTTCATTGCCTAGGAAGTCTAGGAGGAATTCAGCCTATTGTGCCTTACTTCTTTGAGTTAGAAAAACATCTTTCTTTCTGGTAACTATGATCACAAAAAAAGTCTCACTCCAGTTTTTATTGCTCCAGAGCTAGACTCAGTGTTTATTGAGTAAATGTCTAATTAGAAGTTAGAATTAGGAATTTCTTAAACTCTATTTATATTTTAAATCAAAATTTACTACAAAATACATGGAAGAAAACTATTTCATTTTTTCTTTGTTTGTTTGTTTGTTTGGAAAAGGATTAATTTCAATAAATTTAGTAACTTGAAATCACATTTAAAATCAGGTTTGTAATTCTTTATGATATTACAATAAATAATTGCAACGTTATTCCAAATGAAAATATGTGATTTTTAGGTTGTGACTAACTTTTAAGACAGTATTTATTTATATTATTGTAGAGATTAAAGATAAATTACTGGCATTTCAAATTTATGCAAAATAAAAAGCAAAAGTTGCTGTGTTTTGTGACCGTTTCAGAAACCTTAATTTTACCTTAAAGATGATTCTGGCCACTTCAAATACGTTAATGAATGAGGCTGAGGATTGCTCTTTATGTTTCCAGTGGTTCCACGGTGGTGATGAGTCCTGCAGCAATGCAGTATAGCAGTATTATTTTAAACTATAAGCCCACTGCTTATGCTCAGGTGGGAATTAGGTGGTACAGCAGTCAGCCTTGGCAACAGCATGCCCCGAACAGGAGTGTGAAGTTCAGCAAACACTATGCACTCAACAGAAATGGCTCGGTGGAGTCCTCCAGAGGAGGAGTTGCACAGAGCTGCAGTATGAAGTGATTCAGGATGCAAGGTTTCTCACATAAATCTCCATATACAACCCCTGCCCCTGTGATGTGAAGTAAAGGATATTTTTAAGTTACCCAGGGTGATTACAGATTATTTTCTCCTTCAGTTGTTTTTTGTTGCAATGAAATTCAGCTCCCCACCCCACCTCAGTCAATGGACACTTCAAAAAGTAAGCTTTTCCAACAGTTCAGAAGAAATCCTGTTCATATTGTAACTCCTAAAAAATCTTCATTCCAAGCAGTATTTTAGCATACCATACTTATGGGACAGTAATTCTGTAATGGTTGCCTAGCTAGAAATCATTGCACAATGAAATAATACTTGATTGAACACCAACCTGTATGTCCCTATTTTTTATCTGATCACCGTTTTCCAATCTGGTTTTCTAATACATGGAAAAGATGTGTCATATAAGCCAAGTCAAAAAGTACTAAGATATTTTGGGGCTTCGAGGATATTAATATAGTTATTTTATATCGCTCAGTTGCTGCAAATACAGAATCCAACTTTACAAGTGAATGAGTGAAAAAAGAAAAAAAAAGAAAACATGTTAGAGAAAATCACTGTAATTCCTGGTAATACAGTCACAGTGATACTCACACTGTAATATCTTTAAAACAAACCTGCTTTCTATCTCCCATCTGTCTCTTGTGCAACTAATTCCATAAAGCAGTAAGCATAAATACTGTAAGTTAGTGTGATTTAAAGATGATAAAATGGCAGAAGAGCTATTTATAAGCTCTTGTATTTTGATTGTGTCCATACACTAACTCATAAAGAAAATCTCTCAGCAGCATTATTTATAGCATCACTTAACTTAATGATTTTTATTTTATTATTGTGGTGCTTCATTTTTGTTTAAATGAAACAGTTTTTTGAGACCCAAAAAGTTTCCAGAGATTTATTGATATTTTTATTAATATCATCGCCTAATCCAAGCAGTTTCATTTATTTGCATTAATAGAAAATGCAAAATAATAGATTATTTTGTAAAGAAACAAAATAGTAAAAAGAAACCCGAGTAAAGAAACCCCTCTGATCCCTGTAAACAAATACAGATGAGCAAAGAAAGGGAAAAGGGCGAAATTCCCTTGCATCATGGAGCGTTTCAAACAACTGTGACTAAGTCTTCCCGCTCTGCACCCAGCAGTCTCCCCAGCAGAAATTTTACACTGTATTATTTCCTCAGAGAATGTTGCCCCAGTGACATACATAGGGACTGGCTAATGAAACGTTTCCATGTACATGCATGGGGGCAGCGGGACAAGTGTGAAGAAGACTTAATAAATCATTCTTGGCAGTAAAACTTGTGTTTTCTTAGAAGGGAAGGCAAAAGGCCAAGATACGTGAGAAAAGCAGGTTAGAGGAATGAAGACCTTTGATACTACCCAGACCCTCCTGCACTGCACAGAATCTTCCAGAAATGTGCACACCCTGGTATTAGCATCACAAGCTGAGGAAGATTATTTTCTTCTCCTTTCCTGTGAAACTGTCCAGAATTGTGGCTGACAAGCAGGACTTGCAGCTTCTTTTATTTGCCTGCTACGCTGGAGGCCACGCCAGCCACTTTTGTTGGTGGCTGGAGCAATTCAATACCTCCTTGCTTACGGTAATGGAAACAGACAGCATTAATGTAGAAGTACGGCAAGTGTACAAAGGAGAACACTAGAGCAAAAATGCAGCAGACAGCCAAAGACAAACTGTAAGGGTTGGCACAACAGGAACCAAGGCAGAGGCTCTTTTTGCAGCTAATATACTAGTGAGTAGGCTTGGACTTGTAAGCAAGGATACGACTTAGCCTTCCTTCTCTGGCACTTAAAGAAATAGGATTTAGCACTTTTCCTGTAAATAAATCGGGTTTGCACCAAGCAGCTAACAGAATCTATCATCCGTTGCTCCTTCCAGTAAGAAAAATCTCTCAGGTCCCCAGTTCTGCCCAGTTATTTGGGACAAGAAGGGAAATAATCTCACCTCTTATATTTGTGTTTAGTGCTGTAATTCCTCTGATTTATGGATTCTGACAATTACTATGCCTATTTGCATTGCAGTGACAACAACAACAAATAGACACTGTGTTCTTGCTGAAAGTGAAAAATCCATTCCCTAAGAGGATTTAAAACCACACATATAAGGTGTGGTAGAATAAAGAAACATAAAACAGGGTTTTATGACATTTTCAGAGGCAAATACCAGTTGGGACTACTGTCCCCCTATGCAGGCACTGACAAATGAATATATTCCTGGCTGTGGCAAATAAAAAGGGTTACTTCTCAACATGAACAACATTTTAATTTCCTTGCCTATTCTTTTATACTCTCCAAAATGGTTATATGATAGTCCATCGTCCCACTAGCGGATGATTTTGCTGTTATTTTTATGAATGCACTAAGGCATAATTCAGAAATTATTGTATTAAGTGGAGGCCTTTTCTTTGGTTTAAAAAATTTTGAGCAAATCTTTAATTCATAAATGCTAAGACTAGCTTAAGCATATTCTCACAATTACATCACGATAGTTGTAGCAGAAGCACTCACATCTCCTCCAAATTCTTTCTAGGATTAGGTGATTCAACTTCCTCATCACAGTAGTTGATCTGTCTAAAATCAACTCCCAATTTCTTGTTGGCAGTCAAATGTAAGGTGCATCTTGATATATGAAAGTACATGAAAAGATTTGTCTCATAAAAATGTTGAATATTTTTCTCCTACCCCACAACAGTAGCAATGTCTCAGATATAAGCATTTTTACATACCATCATCCAAGAACTGAATGGATGAATAAATCAATGAAGGTCAGGTCAACAGAAATATTTTGGTTATTCAAAATATTTAATTTGGTTTTGAACTTTAAAACTGTTAACCTTATTTGATGTAACCTAACTCCATTTTGAAAAGAAAGGTCATTTTGAATCAAAAAGAGATGTTCTTTAGTTAACAAAGGTCAACAAGAACATTTTAGCACTTTTCTTCCAAAATAATTCTGCATAGGGAAGCTCCCTGAGACTGCCTTTTTTTTGCAAGTAAATAAATGTTAAGACTACTCAATGTTTTCTGAGAAAAATATCTCAATACCTAAATTAAGGAATATTATCAGCAGTAAGATTGTAAATCAATGGTCTTGACAGATTACTTCTGAAGATTCACACTTGAAGGATAACTGATCCTAGACTAGAGCAGAGTGACATCAGCGAATGAACCACACGTCTTTACAACTTTTACTGGCATAATTTTGCCAGCAAAGCCTACAGACTGGGGGCGAGTATAGGTGACTAAAGGTACACAAAGTATGCCTTCATCTTTGGTAGAGTCCTGCTTCAGTTGTGAAAGATGTAGCACTCAGCAAAGTAAAATTACTTTTGGAATCTTGAATAGATGACTTTCCTGCCATAGGAATCTGAAACGAGGCTTAGGATTCCATAGTTATATTGGCATTACTGTTGAATGAGACTGTATTGATAATTGTCTCATCTTCAGCAAAACGCAGGATGTATATTTCTCTCGCATTAACTCCAGTTTAAAATGTAACAACACTTGAAGAAAAAAACATTTAGTGTTGATGAACCTATATAACTCTCACTGTGTCAAATCTGTGGACTGCAAAAAACCTGGCCCTCATTTTGCTCCTTATTTCTAAAGTTAATTTGCTGTCAGGTTCCTTTAGTCCTTACTATGTTTTGCCTAATGAATTAAAACAAAATTTTGTTGGTATTTATAGATTTTGGCCAAATAAACTATTACTGTAGTCCTTGATAAGCTAAATATTGAGCTCCTAGTGCTTTTTCACTATTGACAAGTTTTATAATTCTTTAGAAACTCTTACTTCTCTTCACTGGACTATTGCACCAGCATATTTCCTTAATTCTGGAGTGGAACAGAGTACACAGTGCTGGTCACGGTTGCCTTGGAGCCATACCCAGGATTAATAGCACTGTAACACCCAAGGTTAAGTTAGATCAAAGTGTATGTATGAAACCTGAAATGCCATGAAATTTCTTAATTTTTCTTTTCTCTAAAAGCTATAGAAAAGAAAATAGATAATTTTGAAATCTTATTCACCAAGTATTTCTCCTGATATCATAGGAATAGTTGACATAAGTAAGAACCATTAATAGTTGCACTAAGCTACCTTGAAAGTTACATGCCCCCAAAACACAAAAAGAATAGCAGTTACAGAAATTTTTGATTTTTCCATTACGTCTTTCTTCTACAAATAGCTATTTCAGTGTTGCCACTTCTATTGACGTTATTCAGAACAAAGCAAGTAGTCATGGGAATTTATTCTTTCTCTCAGTTCAGTAAAACTTTTATGCAACATTTTTTCTTAAATAATTTATCTTCTTTCAGCATCTGTCAGGCCAGATTTCATTTAACACAAGTCTACCACACACTTTAAATGTTGCAGGTCCTTTGCTCTGGTATACAACAGAAGAATTTTCAGTTGATAAGAAAGCAAGTCAATATGAAACAAAACCTAGCAACCATAAAATCAATTTTATATTTCCATAGAATTGTTTTTTACATTGTAAGCTCTATATCATATAGTTGACTTTCCTGGCTTTTGAAGCATATGCTTGGTATATAAGTAGTACATGCAAATAACTCTGAACCTACTCTACCTATCTTCTTGACAAAAGTAGTACATCTGCTTATTTATAAGATTATGTTTCAGTGAATTCTTATATTAGAGTATCTGGAAAAGACAAATTGCTTATTTTCAAACCAAAGATTTATAGGAAGCGTTGACCTGTAACTATTCCCTGATGTATTTTTGCGTTTTTTTCTATAACTAAATATACAATATGTATCTATAACTATACATTCTCTTATGACATGAACTTTAAGTTGTCCTGGTACATACAGATGATCTTACCTACAAGCATCTTCCCAGTACAGATGTGTCAGTCATAAGTATGTGTTTCAGGAAAAAGGATTGTTTCAGGATCCAGTACTGGTAGCAAAGTCTGTAACCTTTACTGGCCTTGGTGGTTCATTGAGGTTGTTTCTGAAGTGCTTACACTGTCCTCTGAATCTACATTCATCCTTTTTTTCAATATGGTGTACTTAGGGATTCCTCCCATTATTTTTTTAGGAATGCCTATTACACAGCTTTATTTTAGCAGGTGAGCATGTGTAATTCTTCTACGGTACTTCTAAAGCTGACATGAAAGCCTTCAAGAACTCCTTCTCAGCACAGCCCCCAACAGCTTACATTTACACCCAAGTTTTCATTTCTGAGATCAAGGCACTGAAAAGAAACAGTCAGTGGACTGCTGCATTTGTTCTTGATACTATTTTCACTGCCCACTGAAAGACAGCCAGAGGAAAGATAAGCACAAGCTGACAGGCAATATCAGCAAGAGGGCAGGAAAGGCAGCATATTTGTGAACAGTGACAGTTGGTGTCAGCTAGGTTTGTCTGACCTGGCATTCACCTCCTTTGGGGTACGCACTCACAGCCAGTAACGTGTTACACATTCCAGGACAAACTTCTGTTTGAGCTACCAGAGCAGTACACAAGACTTTAGGAGAGGCAGAACTTGCAGCCTTTTGGCACCTAGCACTGGACTATGTGCTGTAGTGCTAAGAGCACTTCCTTGGAGCAGCGCCAGCCTAAGTAGCTGGATAAGATTGAGCGGCAGCAGTATGACCCCAGGAAATCTCAGTTTTGCCAATGTGCTTTAAGAAGCTAAGGAAAATGCAGAATGTTCTGCCACAGAGCTCTTAGTTGATCTTATCCAAAACAAACCCACACTGAGGATGTTTAGAGCAGCTATGGCAAGACCCAAAGGATCCAGCTTGGCAAGGTAGACAGCTTCTCTGCTGGAAGAAGCTTCCCTTACCAGTGAGAAACTGAAGCTTGAGCTTGTGTTCACAACTCATCTGAAGCTTGAAAAAGTGTCAGTGGTGACAATTCTTCGTCATTTGATTATCTATACAGCAGAGCAGACTTTTGGTAAATTAATCAGATGAAATAAGAGTGTCACAAATACATCAAGGATAGAAATAAACCTTGGGAGAAATTATGAGATCTGATGGAACAAGGGAAATATTGAAAACTTAAGAAGATTGAAACATCAGAGCATTTTGTTTCAAGAAGACTGTGGGGAAGAAATGAAGTGGTGGTGGAAATGTTCCTTTTTGCCTGCCAGACTAAGAAGAAAGGGAGGAAGGGGCTAAACCAGAAAGACGCCGGGTTCACATGCTCCTACTGAATAGCATCTCCTTCTACCATTGTCTGAAACAGATAGTGGAGTATGATCTGACTCAGCATCAATCCTATACACAGTCCCCCAGTTAACATATATAAGCAAAACCCAGAAAATAATTCTTTCCATAACTTGATTAATATCTAAAACTGATTTGTAACTTTTAATGAACTTTATAAATGTTATTTTTCTTTTTAAAATGTGTTTGTGTAAGTAAATGTGTATTTCCATGGCAAGAAGGCCTGAAGTTCCCACAATCACCTTGACATTATTTTAGGAATACATCAGACATTCAATACAACAAAATAAACAATAGCAACTATCAGTTAGAAATGGAAAATGCCTTCTTGGAAGGTGGCTGAAAGCTATGAAACTCATCTTTATATGAATCAGCAACTATATTATTACTTTAGAAACAGGAACTGCTATCAAGGAAAATACTAGTGCAGTGTTTTAATCTTGACTTAACAAAAACTATGTCTATTACCTTGGAAAACATCCATCCAATGTTCCCATCCAGTGAAGAATGGACAATAAAAGACATACGACAGTTATTCACACACTTCTTTATGAATACACAAGTGTATCCACCATTGAGCAGTGCTGGGATATCATCGGTTGGATGTAAAAATTTGAGTAGACCACGATTCAGCTAACCTGTTAAAACTCCAAGATTGACATATTACGCAGAGTGAATAAGTAGCATGGTTTGTTTGCATATGGTATAGGGATTAAGACATCTATTGTTTATGAAAAATTTTAAAAGCAGCACCAAAGTAAAGTTGTTTCAAAATACTTTTTTTTTGTTTGTTTTTTGGGGGGGAGGGAGAACGACAAACCAAAACAAAAAATCCAAACCTTATTTCAGAATAAATTTTCATGTTTTTACATGGACTTTTACCAGAGTTAGAAGTTACACGAACCATTTCCTTACAGACACTTCACAATGATATTCCACAAATAATTCTCACTGTAGTAATTAGGGCAACATGTGGTATAAAGTATAAGCAAAAATTAATAAGGATATCTGAATCTAGTGCTTAAAAAGCAGATAGTCCACATGACCCAATTTGCATGTTAAATAGTACTTTAGTGCTGTATGAGCAAACTGTCACAACCTGGCCCTGTGCATTTAAATTTTTATGCAGGCATATTAACCTCTAATTCTTCTTTAAATACTTCTTTTTTCACCCCAAAAAATGAAGTGTGTGGTGTCTCAATTACTGTATCATCTGCTAAATATGACTAAATAAAAGGTTTTAATTTTCAGTGTAGCATATTTAAATACATTGCTTTCAAGTACTGTACCAAATATAGGAGTCACAATATGCAATTTGGATTGAATCAAGCAACCACATATCTAAACACTGAGATGTGCATTGTTCACATGTGAATCAAATCAAACCTGAGGACCAGTGCTTCGTGACATGCAATAATAGCTTCCTCAAATACACTCTGATCTGTATTAGCTGTGTAAATGCTTTCTTTTTAATTAAAAAGTATATTCTCATAATACAGATGTTATAGTTTAATTTCTATTCCCAACATATTTTCATGAATATGACTCTTGATTCTGTCTTTAATAGGTTTTATGTTTGCCAAAACAGTCTCAAAAGAATCCAGTACCATTTAACTCCATGGTTAAAATCATTTGCCTATGCCATAGGTTACAAAGACACAGCATGTAGTTTACAGACTGAAATAGAATACACCAGGTACCATTTGTTGCTTCTGGATATTTTTTGACAGGATATTTTAGTTGGTGGGGACTTAATATAAATTTATACCTAAAATTCCCTGATCAAACATCTGCCTATATGGACATTACAGTATCTTTACTGGCATTGCCCAGATGAGGATATGGGATTATCTGCACTGTGACTGGCTATCTTCAGCCTTTAACATTCCAGCATTATTTAAATGAAACAATAAAAATAGAAATAATAAATACACAGATGCAGGACATGACTGAATATCTTTTTTTTTTACCATTATCATGCCACTTATTAACAAATGATGAACACTCACACCTGGACAAAATAGAGTTTAAAATGGCTATATTAGCAGGTGCAGGCTGTGGCAGACAAACAAGCTATGATGTTATTAAAGCTATCCATTAGAGTGACTGCTCAGCAGGATTAATAGTAAAAGGTGCAAAAGGCTGCATTTTTCTAGCTCTGCAGGTAAGTGCAATTCAGAGTATATTATGATTTTGGATCCAGTGGCCACATCTGAAAAATCAGTTGCTGTAGTTGTTCATTCTTGTCACCCAGCTGCCAGGGCAGGGAGAGTTCCTACTCCAGGTATGATATACCTTCCCTAAACGGAGTAAGAATCTTACTTTTCACTTTAGTGTAGTCAGGATTATGCCTGTGATCTTTTGCATTTTTCAAGTTTAGTGGGGTTCCTACAACTGCAACTACTTTCAATCAACATCTGTATCACTTCTTGGGCTGGGCATGCCTATTCAAATAAAATCCTGTGGTCTGAATACCCATCAGTGGCTGGAGCACATTAAGCACACTGTTGGAGCACACCTGATTTAGTTTCACTGAAAAGAACATCAGTTCTTGTCTTCATCTCTGAGAACTATTCCAGAAGTGCATTCCCAAACCCAAAAGTTAAGGCAGGCAGGCACAAAGTTCCTTGGGGAGGGAAGCCACTTCATATCACAAATAAGTTAAGATGTAGATTAAACTGAATAGCTTGCATCACCAAAAGTACGTACGTGTAAGTGTCTATAGTTTCATATGACATTTCTCTGATTTTTTTATTTGAACAGGAAATTGACATTTAAGAGGCTGCAAGTTAAAGATTCAGTTTCTCTTTTAATTTGCATTAGAATGCTAAACTATAATTTAACAAGAAGATCAAAACAGAAAACCCAACCACCTTACAAAAGCTCTTTCAAGCATGTAGAGATTCAGAATGTTTCTGTAAATTGCAGTCTTCAGGCTGATTAGACATTTGCCATGACAACATGACCACAGACAGAAACCTGGAGGGTTATTTTAGCTATATATTCACTCTAAATCTGCGGATTTTAGTGTATGCCAAATAGCGATAGCATAGTATTTTGTATGGTAAGCCTGATTTGTAAGGGTAGCTCCTATATACCATTATACAAAACACTAGTCATTCTTGGTAGTTCCTTAGAGGTGTTGCATCCTACCAATCACTTGTGATATGTAGTATGTACAGGTACACCTGTGCACTTGCAACAAGTCCAGGACTTACTGAAGATGATCAGGAGAGAAGCCAGTATGCTTTCTTCTCCTTAGGGTATAGAGCTTACACAGCCAACATGTGGAGCATCTAGTAAAAAGCAAGGCCCTCAAGGATTCTTTCTTACAACCAAAAGAGTGTCTTGTGGAGCAACTGGCAAGTTTTGGAGTATAATGCAAAGTGCATAATTTCAAATCTTTAGTCTATATCAAATCCACATTGCATGGAGAATGGGGGTAAGAGTGGAATTTAGCCCAGTATGCTTTCCTGTCTTTTCACTTTGTATTTACATCTTCTGAAGAATACCTGTACCTCAGTGGACAGACTGTTGGAAGGGCAACATGACATCAGGTTATTCACTTATTCCAATTTCAGGGAATGATGGGATAGGTGAGGTCAGAAGGCAGCTCTGGAAGTCTTCTTTTCCCCTGTGCTCCACAATAGGGTCAGCTAGGGCCGGCCACATACTGTGATCTTTTGTGGTGGTATGCAGGGCATTTCTAGAGGGGACTCTATATTCAGCTCGTTTGCCCAAAGCTGGCAAAGCTGTAGTGGTGTGAGCGTAGATAGGATAGTTGGTGGCACAATTAGCTCAGGCCTAAGTTCCTGTCTTGTCCTGAAGTATGCATAGAAATACTTCAGTATTCAAGTGTGGGCTTTGGTCTGCACTCAAAAAAAAAAAAATCCCATGTCTTATCTTCTGCTCTGTGTTCATGTATATGGCTTTTCCCCTAACATATGTCCCTGATTCCCAAAGTGCTGGGTATATTGAAAATTTATGCATGCTTTACATTTAATTTAAGCATTCCCATAGCAACTGCTAGGTTTCAGGGTGTTTTACTTTTCTTCCAAGATCCAGAGTATATCCTTCTCAGAACAATTTCCAAGGTTGTGTTTAGCCACATTCATATGACTTTCTACAATTCAATTTTCAATGAAAATTACCATATCATCTACCAGAAGCAAGAGTTTTAATAAACAGACCGTTTCATGACCTCTTCCATTTCGCTCTGTGTTTAAACAAGTAGTTCTGCATCAAATGAAGCTAATGGAGACTGGTTGATCAGAATCAATGTTTTTGACTGATAAATACAGGATTTAATAAGGTCCAACTCCAATCTGACATGTTCTTCACTCCTGGAATACCTCAAAGATGTGTCTCCCCCTTTCCTTCTCTCTCTTTCCGTTTCCCTCTGTCATTTACACAGATCCTCTACTGTCAGGAGAGTCTGAAGGATGAACATGGTTAACCAAAGGCCTGATATTAATGACATGAAGATAGGTAAAACAAATGTATGACGGTCTGTATGCTGAAGTCTGGAACAAAATTAGAGGGACTTGAAGTGATGTATGGTGCACCTAGTAGTAATGTATTGACCCATACTTTCATATTGGTGACCTTCAACCACTTTAAAAAACATCAGATTCAAGTAGGAATAAAAAATACAATACAGGGAAAAAGAGAAAACACATATACAAGTAAAGGAAAACAGGGGAGGTGTGGGAAAGAACATCTTCCTTGCAAATATTCACTTGTTTCTCATCTGCATTTTGCCTTTCTAAATGTCACTTCTGAACAGGATTCCATAATTGCCAGCTATTCTTCCTGCTCCTTTGCTGTCACAATAGCAAACTTTCATCTCATCTGATTCCTGTTCCACAGCCACAGCTGGTACAGCATACATCTTTTACACTGGTATACCTCCACGAACAGTCAGCATAAAGCACAAATCTAATGGAGGTGAATGAAGAATTTAAGTTTGACATCAGGTTACACACACATCACCTTCATTTTGTGCAAGTAGTAATGCCTAAGCCAAGGGGTGAACAGTCAGGCTTCCTATCCTGTCAGGCAGCAACCTGACGCTTTACTCGCCTGGTATGTCACACAAACCTGAGCTGCTATGTAAACAGCAATAAATAACAGAGAAGTGGGTGGTGGCACATTTGCATTTGCCACTTGCACGTTTCTTCCAGTCTCATTACTTTCATCCTAGGAAGCAAACAAGGCAGTAAAGAGACTCTCAGTACTCTCAGAATCCTGACAGGCTCCAGGATATAACCATCAAACAAATCAATTAATTTATCCCTAATGTAATTATCTGCTTTAGATGAAGGGTGATTTCTGCTTGCTGAATGCACTTATAAGATCAAACAGTTATCCTAATAAGTTTATACTGTTCTAACGACAATAGTATTCTCAGTAGCCCTGGTACAACTCCAGTGGCTTGAGTGGAGCTGCTATACGTTTACATAAATGAGAACAGCTTTCAGTCAGGCAGCAAGGATTTTATTTCTAATTAAAAAATAAGTCTTCAGAAATAAAGCCTATCATTACAATTAAACTTTTATTGGATCTACAGTGAGTGTGTAACTGTAGCATTGAAATTATATTCAATTTATGGATGGACATTTCAGTAACAGATTTAAAATCAAAACTGTTTCCCCTGTTTTTCATGCCCAATCTGTAAATTACAACGTCCTTGGGAGGAGGGACTATCGGTGAGGATCACAGCAAGGACCTAGGATATTAAATGTTCCAACTCAAAGATCTGCTCCATTGGGGTTTTCTTTTGGAAAAATAGGGTAAAAAGGAGGAACAGTGTCAGACAGGGTTTCATAAAAACTGACTACTTCATTACTGAAGCATTCTTAGCTCCTGATCATGTAAAAGAAAGGCCAAGGTACTTTTCCAAGAAATGTAATAAAAGCCAGGAGAAAAATTGATATACATGCATCCTATATTCCCATAGGTTATTAGAGAAAAGAGACTACCACTGCTGTGACCTCTCTTTTCAGTCCTCTAATGCAGACAACGTGTCCAAGAATGAAAACAGAAGATCAGATGGAGGAGTGCTCAGACCATGAGCAGAGTCAGAGGAGCCCAGGTATTCAACGGCAGCCAAGGCATAGACAGTTCTCCCTTATAAATGGCACTTGGGCATCTGAAAAGTGTAAGAGCTAGGATTTCAGAAGCCTGGAAGGAGAAGTGGAAATTATACTAAGATTGTAAGAAGGTTAATTTGCACTTAGGTGCCTATGCAGCATCTAAGTGATTAATAATTCAGGTTAATTGGGGATCCTGACCCTGTATTCACACATACCTTCTGCAGTGATTTGCTAGTTGCTGGCTTTCCAAGAACAACACACCATCATGCATCAAATAATGTCAATGCATAACCAATGTGTCTGCTGCCACCAGCCTCTTTATTCTGCTTCCCTTGCCACTGTCTATCTTGTCCTGTCCAAAGGAGATCCCCATGTTAGCTCTAAACATTTTCCATGTAGCTAATTAATTTAGTTCCTTGCATTCCTGGCATTTGTAGGCACATTCCCTGTTTATGATTTCCCTACTTTGTGGTGGTGGAGGCAAGAATGAAAACACCCAGGTTGCTATGAAGCTGAGACATTGCCTGTGATGTCTGGGGTGGATCAACCCATGGGAAGCCTCCATAAGCTGACAAGCAATCCTTTACTCGCAGCATGTGGGAAAGGGAAATAGATGTTTGAGAGAAGATTGTAACTGTAAGACCACAGAAACCTGGTAATAATTGCCTACTGCTTCAGAGCTCCCCAAGCCAAACAGAATCTATTATGTTCAACTTCAAAACTAAATGGGTGTTCAGCCCATCTGAAACACAAACTTGGCAGGTTAAAATGATGGCCTCTAAATCATAAAAAGTATTGAACATATAATACCAAAGGAGATAAATGGCAGCTGAAGCTAATAAACTGTTAGCAATATTTTATTTCAGCTATCCATGTTATAAACTGGTCAAAAGTCGCACTGGGACGAAGCTTGGAGAAGAAATTTCTTTACAAATTAGACGACTGCCTCAAGCAAGACCTAGTTCTAAGTACTGAGAAGAAGGCATGAATCTCAGCAACAAAAAAAAAAAATTACTTCAGCTAGAATGAATTTGGACATTATTATTCTGAAACCATAAAGGCTACACAGATTAACAGTAAAAGAACCAAAGGTAGTAATTGATTTAATTATTTCAGTTCATGTTTATTTGCTGCTCAGTTCTCAGTCCTAAAGCTAGAAGCAGAAGTTCATTTTAACAGTAGCTAGAGTTGAACCTTAAATAATAATTAAAAGTAATTTCCTTGGAGGAGAATAGATAATGATACAATGCAAATCCTATTTATATCTATCATGAAAATTCAAACCCATCTCAAACACAGCTATTAGAACTGAAGAGCAAATGAGTATATAGACACAGGAATACATAGCAGGCAATTCTTTTAAATGTGTTAGATGGAGCTCATTTTATGAGACCATTCTCATCGGGACAAAAAACAACAAAACAATTAAGGTGGAGAGAACTGTCACAAAGATGCTCAAGGCTGTACTTACAAAGGGAACAGGAGTGCTGTGTTTCAACAAGGATGCATGTCCATCATTTTGATTTCACTAGTATTTGTAGCAGGTCAGCTCTGCAGGCACCTGATCCCTGCAACGCCTCAGTTTCCTCAGCAAACATTTGTAGTAGGTACCTCTGTTCCCGCAGCTGGGTTTATGCATGGTTCCTGAGGATATCTGTTCACCGGTAGCCTGTCATACAATGAGCCTTACCACAACAGTTTCCCAACTGACTTGTGGGGCTTGATTTAGTAAAGCTGCTTAGGTGACACCTATCCCTGTGTAAAACGCAGCTTGTGGGAAGGAAAAGGATTCATCCTTTTCCTCTTCCCCCCTTCCATCCTAGTTCTCATCTACCAGGACAGAAGAGATATTGGCTCAAAACTGTTTTTCCATCTCATCAAACTTGAATCAGGATCTTTTACTTGAGTACTCTAATCTGCTGGAATATGGTAGTGTTTAAAACCTTGTACTGCAATTGGGAAGACAGAGCATGAGAGAAGCTGCCACCTCCTTGTCTACCCTATACCATGATGTACAGCTGTCAACTGGGGGATACGAGATGCAGAAATAAAGCACTCCAAAACCCAGTTTGGGGTCAGGAATTCTATTAACTGATGCAGGCACTTGAAAAAGGACCCGGTTCTCTGCATAGTGGAGCAAAGAGAGGAAGGAAGGTGGCTAGCTAATGGCAGGGTATGCTGATTAGGGAGGAGGTTGAGAAATTTTGAGATGGTGTACTGGAATATGGAAATTGCTGGCCATTAAGAGTCTCTAATCCTCTTCTATTTTTGGTCTAACACTTCATTACATATGGTACAGAAATCCATCCTGCCAGCTGTTTTGCTGGCTTTAAGACAGAGAAAAACGAGTTCAAAATGTGGTAGAAGTCAAGGTAAATTAAACATTTCTTGAGAAATCACTGTATGACTCAAATAACTAAAGAGAGAATAAAGAAGAGGCAGCATGGCCATCAATACTCTGAACTACCATCAACAGACCTCTTCATACTTTTTAAGTAAAATTATCTCCATAGCCTGCTTGTGCACAGTAAACGTAAAATTTCTAAATGGGAGAAATGCTATTATACATTCAGATACTAGTCAGTTTTTCAAAAGATCTTAACAAGAAAATACATAGGCATTATCTACATTGACTGTTTGAAATCATCTGTTCAATCAACAGTCAGTGCCTTTAATTTGTTTCCTGAGGATGAAGACAGCTTCTACAGCTAATCCTGACTTTAAGTCCTTAATATTTTAATCCTTCTCATACATGGACAACCCTTGATTAGAGGTAAGCTGCATTTGGTAGAATATGAAACTGCTTAATTATCTGTGTCATCATTCAGTTGGCTGGCAAAAAAAGAGGAGGAAAACGAAGTATTTTTCATAGGAATATTGTAATCAATAAAAGGTAAAACATTTTACCCCACCCCCACAGAATGAAGCAATGTTACCCTGAAATAGATGGTTTTAAAAAAATAAGGGTATCTTTTATTGAAATTTTCCCAAACCCAATCCCAACAACAGAGTACCTTCAATATATTTTGAAGAAAATAATGATTGCCTGATTTTACTGGTAGGGAACCATGAAAGTGAAAGATTTAAATAGACTGCCCAAAGTCATAACCACAGTAACCGCACTCCAGACTCAATTGGAATTCTGCATTAGTTATCAGACCATTATGCCAATCTACTACCCTGGTTATCAATAGCTATGATTGTGTTTTGTACTGAGCATCATAAGATCCCACCTGTACCTTACTGCAAAATGGTATGAATGGCAACTACCCATGGCAGGGGGGTTGGAACTGGATGATCTTAAGGTCCTTTCCAACCTAAACTGTTCTGTGATTCTATGTATTAACATGAAGGACAAACGCAGTAGGAAATGAAGCTTCAACCTTACACTTTGCAATCTAAAGTGCTTCTGAGAACTGGGGGGTAGGAAAGGAATGACCTAACCAGAAGTGTCATGACAACATAGAAGAAGCACAAACTTCTACTGTGGTAAACACAGACTGGCTTAATTTACATAAAGAATTGATTTATTGCTGCTAGTAAACAACATTTAATTTCCTTTAAGTGGACTTCAGATAGAACATTACAGAAAAAGTTGGGTCTTTTTTATTGTCATTGCTATATAGTAGTCCTCATCTTTCACAAAGACAGGTGTGAATTTAGAATCACAGAATCAACTAGGTTGGAAAAGAACTTTAAGATCAAGTCCAACCATTACCCCAGGCCTGCCGAGTCCACCACTAACCCATGTCACTGAAGGCCTCATCTACATGGCTTTTAAACAATTCCAGGGATGCTGATACCACTATTTTCCTAGGAAGCTTTTTCCAATGCCTGATCACCTTTTTGGTGAATAATTTTTTCCTAATATCCAATCTAAAACTCCCCTGGTGCAGCCTGAGGCTGTTACCTCTTGTTCTGTCACTTATTACTTGGGAGAAGAGACCAGCCACCTCCTTGCTCCATCCTCATTTCAGGTAGATGGAGAGAGCAATAAGGTCCCCCCTGAGACTTCTCCAAATTTGCACTTAAAGACTTAATTTCTCACAGTCTTTTTGCACTTTTTAGGATAATTAATATATCTTTTGCACCACAGCAAAAACATAGAAACTGTCACTGTAGATAAGACCACTGTAGATAAGACCACTGTAGAATAGCCCAGTTAGCTGGTTTGTTGCTTCAAGAGGTATTTTAAAAATGTATAAAACTTGCTAGCTAACCATATTTCCAGGTGAAAAACCCCAACCCTTCTCTCAAGGTGCTGGAATTGTGTTTCTCTATGAAGGAGCAGTAAAATCTTTATTACTTGTATAAGGTTAGACTCTTCATTATTTTTTTCCACTGCATCTTTTTCTTCTGTATTTCTTACACAAGTCAGTTCAACAGGTTAATTATGCATAATCTACAAAGTACACCCTTTCATCTTTTAAAAATGCTTTGGTAAAATTTAGGCTTCTGCTGGCAGTTTGCTTATGTCACATTAGAGAGTAAGTACACTGTTTGGCCTTTTTCACCATTAATTATTTTATATACTGCTATCATACTGGTTCTGACGTATTTTCCCAGTTCTAGAAAGCATCTGGACTCAACTCTTCTACAATTTTTGTTGTCCTCCTATTATTTGAAATTTCTTTTTCATCTTTGTTTTCTTGCCTTCCTGTATTTTCTACTTTCATCACTGTGTGCCACACACATTTACCATTGTTATCAGCTATAAAATAGCTCTTCAGAATGGAAACTTTTACATTTTGTTTCTCTTTGCTGCCCTTCCTCAATCCTCTTAAATTGTCTCACAACTATTTAAATTTATCTGGACCGACGAACTCATGGTCAGCTGTAGTTTTTGCTACCTTAATGTTCATGACAACTTTAAAACATCCAAAGTTCCTGTGATCTTCATACTGATTTTGAGGCATTTCATTCTTAGATCAAATCTATACATTTTTCTACTTATTTCTAACCAACAGATGTATGAAGCCAGCGTTTTCTGAACTGTTAGCTGCTTTTTGAGCTAAAGTAGCAAACCAAAAGCATCATCATCTGACTTTCCTAGTAAAATTTAAGGTAATAATAGCACAATCCATATTTTGTAATAGAGTAATGATTGCCTGGATCACCAGCTTATATAATACATAGAAGTTCTTTTTTTGTGATACACTTAAAACTTAGTGTCTTGCAATGAGATAGGCACTCTAAAAAAGCCTTTTGAAAATGTCTGCAATTGCTCAGGTCTGTATACATTCATATTCTGTTGCTTTTCATACTTTTTCTCATGCATTCTTGAGAAGAGACTGTTTCAGTATAACATATCTATGCACAAAGTACTTTAAAGAAAATATAAAGGACAGGAATGCTTTGCTGTTTTCGTGATGTCTGAATGGAATGGTAATCTCATATTCTTTCAGAACACCCAAACGGTGTTTGAAGGCAGGCCATTTCACCTTCTGCTGTACTTGAAAAGTGAAACTCCAAAGGTATCCTGTTTGACTACTGCACATTCTATTTATTAGAATTACATTTCTTTCTAGGCTTCATACTTGAAAGTGGGAGGTTTGTCCTACAAAAGTGTTTGAAAGTTTCTACCTTCTTCATATATGACTATTAGAGCATGTAGAATATATTTAGTTTCTGTTTTTTACAACTGGATGTAGTGACTCATGCTTTGTGGCTGTTCTTTTCATTTTCAAAGCAATTATTTCTGAAAAGGCTCATATACTGAGGTTGTCAGCTAAATATTTCTTACATGCCTGAAAAGAACAGGCATCTTTGCAGAAACCCATCATCTGACAATTTGCTGGAGTCTGTTCTAGTGTTATATTTCATTGAATATTTCAATTTGGATTTTAATAATTTTTGTTCGTAGGTGCTAAATTAATGACATGAGAAATCCAGGACCAGATTCGTCTCTGACAGAAGCACAGATTTACTACCTTAAAGCAAGTCTCTGTTTATTAACAAAACCAACATCAAGAACAAGAAGAAACCTTCAGGGAGCACTTCACTGGAATGAACTTCCTTATATTGTGTAGTTAAAGCATAGAGAAAAGTGAAGTTATGTTTAGAGCTTCTTCTGAGGTCACCACAAATAACCTGTATTTTAAATAGGTAACTCAACAGTATGTGAAATCTGTTAGCACATCTCATGTAGGATTTTACCCTACTGGCTGGGGAAGAAGAGAAAACTGACAGCCACAGCAAATTATCTTGAGGAGCCCTTTCAGACTAAGCAGAAACAACTCCACTTAATGTGAACCTTACATCTAAATAAAATGCAAATAACTCCATAAAAGGCTACAGAACCTCAAAGATTTAGATTCTTGAAGCTAAATTCTTTAAAAAGAATGGAAGAAGCAGAAGCAACTCGTTCTAGTGCATAGCCAGTGTTACACAACAAGACACTTCATAAGTTCCTCCTGTCAGAACTTCTTACAACTGTAATACTTCATTCCCAGTGTCAACCTTGCTGTAGACATTTCCATGTCTGTGACAAGGAAAGGAAATAATATTCTCCTGTGGCTTTTGGGATCATTACGTATAATTATGGCAAAGCTCCTTTATCAGTACAAATCCAGTTTAGCATGACATTGTTGGAGGTCTCTCGGGATGGCTAAACGTTTGAAGGTTTTCTCATGTAACTCTTAGTGTGTCAATATTGCTTTTAAGTATGTTTCTGACATACTGATATACAGTTTTCCTTTAAAGCAATGTATTGTGTGTTCAAAGAAAAATTCTAGTTGAAAGGGACCTCAGGAACCTGTCTCTAGTTTAACCCACTGCTCAAAGCAGAGTCAGCTCTATGAAATCAGACCCAGTTACTCATCCAGTCCAATCTTAAAATGGACAGAGACTGTACAGCCTCTCTGGGCAACCTGTTTTAATGCAGGATTGTGCTCACTGTGAAGAAGATTCTTTGTGTCTGGGCCAAGCCTCTCATTTAAATTTGTGCCCGTTGTTTCTCATCCTTCACTGTCCACTTCTGAGAAAAAGCACACCCTGTCTCTCAGTTACATTCTTGTAGGTATTGGAAAACTGATTTTAACCCACCCTGAAGCTTCCTCTTCTGGAGGCTGAACAAGACCCATTCCCTCCACCTCTGCTCTCAGGCCAAATGCTCTGGACACCACCATATTGGTGGCCTTCTGCTGAACTTGCTTCAGTAGAAAGCTCACAGATGTTCAGAATGTGATAGTGCTTTTCTTCAATTCCTGTGATAATACAGGAACTCTACAAGTCAAAGAAATGGTATTCCAAATAGAATTGCAATTTTTGGTATCACCAGCTATATAGGAGGTATGCCAACTGAAATTTTAATCACATGTATTTTAGACATTAACAGCAGCAATTTCAGGACCACAAACTGCTTCTGTTCTGGTTTCTTGCTTCATTAGACTTAAGATCACATGTGGCCTAGCTCACAAAAGAATGTTAATTTTACAACCTCCATTTAATGTGAATTATGGCTATGACAGGTGGATATGTATGTTTGTAAAATCAGCAACTCTACTTGAATGCTCACAGTGAGTAGCTGATTCTGTAGGACAGAACTGCAATAAGAGGCTTTCACATGCCACAAACCAGGTGAGAAGTATAAAGCAGATAAGGTTTATTCTGAAGCATCTGCCATGGTTTATGTGTTACCTGAAATAAAGTCCAATGTAAGAAATTACCTATTTTATGCTGGCAAACACAGTTCTTTTTTATTGTCTTTACCATGAAAATATTTAGCAACAAGGTTATATAATAATTTGAAACATGATGAAAAGGTGTAGTGAATTCCCCATAATTTTTTTTTCCAAAATGATGAGATGTCTTGTTGAAAGACCTTCTAGACAAAACAGCATCGAAGCAGAGGAACTACAGTCACTGTTACTCTGACATTCAGATTAGAAATGCCTCTGACATAAAGTATATCGATCTAAGTATGCATTTTGAAAAATAAGGAAAGAAAACCAGGACCAAAATTATGGAAGAAAAAAAAAAAAAAAGAAAAAAATCCATTTAAGGAGAAATATTTTAAAAACAGAGAAATTTGAAAAGCCTGAATGTTAATTCTGTTCTGACTGTTCTTTAAGTCAGGTGCTTAGCCTTTCCTCCTGAGGCTGTGCACACCCTCCCAGGACACTGATTCAGCCCATAGCTGCCTCATGTGCTCCTGAGACCAACAAAGAAAAGGACCACAGGCAAAAATGTATGTTAGGCCTATATGATGAATAAGCAGCAATGTCAGAGCAGCCAGACGTGCACAATACGATTGATCTGAGGATACGCAGCCCACCTGATGCTTCAGAAAAGCAAGGGGTGTGTTATGCAGGCCCACAATGGGTTTAATCCAATCATGCTGTAAAGAAGGGGATGTGGTGAGAGCATGGGTAAATAGCTCTCTCAACACCGTGAGAAAGGTGGATTGCCTTGCAAAAGGATATAAGTAAGAGGTTTTCCGATCGCTCTTCCAAGAAATGAGCTACACTATCTTGCACACGTAACCCCCTCATGACAGCAATACATCGCTTGTTTATTTCATTACATGAGGTGACAATTTAAACCAATAGAAGATAGAACAACTATGCTTGCCATTGTTTCCTGCAAAGAGATAACTTTCTAGATATTTCTTAGGCAAAAGGATGTGTCAGAATTCTGAAAGAAGGATAAAACCTCTATCCTAGTTTCCTGCTTCATCAGACTGAAGATCACATGTGACCTAGCTCACAAAAGAATGTTAATTTTATGACCTCCATTTAATACGAATTATGGTTTTCACCATGAAGAGGGATTATTATGGACTACAATATGTACTATTATGGATTATAATTATGGATTTCACTGTAAGTGAATGATTTCAGTGAATTCTGAAATTCACTGCCTGAATTTCCAACACTCTTTTTAAACTCTGCTGCAAAATATAGGTGGAGCACTTCGTTAATTCCTTGTTTGAAATGTCTGTAGGAATATGAGTACTTAATAAAATATGCCTCACTTGGAATTAAGGCTGTGAGATTTTTTTAGACTTAGCTGAATCAAACAAAATTTGACTCAAACATACACATTTGACGTGGATCACATGTTTTTTGTCCTATTGTGCCTAAAAAAGAGTAATTTTCTGTTAAAAAAACCATTTCATTTGCCCTTAGAGAAAACACTGTTCCAGAAACTTGTTAAAAGAACAATGCTAAAGAAAGCCTGCACTCACCAAACCAGGAGGAAAGGATGGGTTCATTCAACCATTCAGGGATTTGCAGCTTAGGAGCTTCAAGCTCAGATGTCTCCTTTGCTTGAGGGGATCTGAATTCCCAATTCCTACCTCTCTGGAAAGAGCCTTACCCTGGTGCTGTAATGGGCAGTGTGCTTTGTATTTCACCTGTTGATGTTCCTGCACTGTATTAATAGATGTTAAGTGTATCAGTAGATACTAACTCATGAACACTGATGCATGTACTGCCTACCCAGCAAATGTCCCAGCCATGTGACTGGTGAATCAGTCTCAGACTACTCTCATTTTTGTGTAACTATGTCAGCATTTAATAAGTAATAAAGCAACCTCAACAGGGAAGAGTGAGGAAGCCCTTGTTTAGAATGTTGTGTAATCTGATTATCAGTACTGCCTCCTCAGCCTTCAGTCTTGCAGAGGGTGGATTTTAACATTGCTGAATCGAGTCTCTTCCAGTCTGCGACAATGTTGTAATGCCTGAGCCAGCAGGCAGACAGATACTAATTCCCCTTCTGTAGCTCAAAGTCCCTTGTCTGACTGAAGCAGGCTTTTTTTTCACATGAAATTATTTGGTGAATTGGTTTTACATCTGTAAGATATTTCAGAGCAAGTGAATTTGCACTTTGGAGTCATTCTCCTTTTTATGACTAAAACAGTTTGTCCAGCTCTGTCATAACAATAAGTCTCAGTAGTGAATAGTTTGGTGAAAAAGAACGACAATCACACGCCTAGAAAAATAAACACAAAAACAAAACAAAGAAAAAATAGCACGAAAAATTAGAAGGTCACGAAGATTTTGCAAACAGAAATCCTAACAGTAATAACCAAAGGAACATTACAAATAGAGTATTTTGGGTTCTGTACGTGAACACAGCAAAGCACCGCTGCTAATACCCACCAGGTGGCTCTCCACTCTGGAGCATAGCAGGTTGTAAAAATCCGTTTTCGTAAGAGAAAGGGGCTTGTGCCATACCCCAAATTACTAAGATTTGCTTTTTGCATCTACATATCTACCTCAGCTGCCGAACAGCTGCTCAGCCTGGGAGACAGTACGAAAGCCTCACACTCAATTCTTCTGCTTATTTTTAGGCTGTTATTTTGAGTTATTGTTCTGGATCTGGAGGACTGTAACTCCCTGCTTACTCAACTCCATATCCCATGGTATATGGAAACGGGATGTATGTTGGAGTTTTCTGGGTGCCTGTCTACAGTAAAAAAATAATAAAGCTAAAGTCTTATGCACTGCTAATATCCCAATTAAAGGATTATGCCACCTGACCTTTAAACTGTGTTTTTGTTTGCTGTCTGAAACTTGAAATCTTTCCTATCTTTATCCATGACTGCTTAAACTGTTTCCATGATTTCTCTGAAATAAAGCTCATATTCCTTAATCATGGACTATACTGTCACTCTATTATGGTGGCAGGCATTTATAAGGTGTTGTTTTGTTTCCCATCTCTGCTTACCTGAGGTAACGATGATTGTGAAAGTCATCATGCTAAACTGAAGTGTCATTACTGGGTTAGAGTCTGAAAAGAGTGCAGCAGACAACATCATTCTTATGTAGGCCCAGATTCTGCTTTAATTGAAAGGCACAGCAGAATGGCTCCTGTCTCACTAACTTCAAATGACCTTGGTCTTCACTATTTTAAAGGAAGACAGAGTTCTGAAGTCCGAGCACTTCATTTTTTCATACCTCACAGCATTAAACCATCTTTTCCCCTCTGTCTGTTTAACAAGGTTTTAACGCTGAGAAACAAGCTTTGCCTGAGAGCAGTAACAGTGGAGACACAGTTATGTTTGTTTTCTTTCTCATCCTAATGTTTCTTTTTGTATTGATTCTTCATAATGCTGGCACCTGGACAAAGAAAGAGCACTTCACAGCCTGGCGTTGCTTCTCTGTGGGGTTACCGCACAGTCCTCATTTCAATCTTTACAGAGCAGCTGCTTTTAATGTATAATGTTATCACCAAAGCAAGCTAACAGAAAGAGATTAATTTACTGAGAAACCAAAGCTATTCTTATAAAACCAGGCATACTTACTGATATTAATGAGATTGCTGTGAAATAAGCTGAAGTGGTGAGTATATGATGAGATAATCCCTGAACCAGGTCACAGGTGCTGCTCTTTTTTTCTCAAAATTCAACCCCATATTTAATGGGTTGGAGCTATCCTCTAGGTATAATGTATCATATAATAACTATGTATTTAGAGAGAATATATGTATATAAATACTTTTTTTTTTTTTTTTTTTAAAGTAGTAAGACTCCTAAATTCAGTGCTAAAATGAGGAGCACAGACTGCCTGCAGCTGAAGACCAGGTTCTGGTTTGTCCTTTTCTGTGGCTGGAGTCTCATAAACTTGCTATATTTTATTGGGTGCATCACCAAGAATCATCATTCTGGCATGCTGATGTTGCACACGAGGAAGTGGAAAGTACATAGGCAATCTCCTGGGGAAGCAACATGATCACACTCTTCTCCACTCAAGGATGCTGAGAGAGAATGTGGCCATGGCAACAGCAAAGGGATGGATGGGGCCTGCCTCCTAGGAAATGCAGAAAAAACCTTCTGCCAAATAGCGCATATGTCACAGATGGTGGTAGCATGGGCAACCCAGGGATGCTTTCTGCCAGCAGCAAGTGTGTTTCCACACATACACCAGAGCCCACTCTATGGAATTACAGTTGACAGGATTTTAAGGAAATACAAGAATTGCCTCCCAATACTCTGTTCTACCTTAAGGTGCAAGGGTGAAAGAAAAATGTAGAACTTAAAAACTTCATTTATGTCCCTAGTTTATCCCTTCTCTAATCTTAGTTTATGTGTTTGTAAAATGTAGATGATATTGACTTCATAGGCATTTAAACAAAAGTTTAAATATATTTATTCTTCTAATGAGAAGGCTACATATGTCTTAAGGATAATTAAGGGGACAGTGAAAAAAGCAGGAGTTCCACATTTCCTAGAATGTGCAATGAAGAGCAGACTATGCAATGTCAGGAATGAGTTCAGTTCTGATTTCAAAGAAGTGTGGCCATAGACATGTTAATCATGAGAAGTATCCTGTTAAAATTACTAGAACGAAGAAACCATTTCTAATAAAGGTAAAATTTTTCAGGAAAGCAGATAAGCAAGCTGAGAAAACCCTCAAAAGCATGAAGCTCATGATAACATCATCAAAACTTCATCATCAAGCTACACAGTAGGCTCATCTTTCTTTGACTAAAATCCAGCTAGACTTATAGATACATACCTAAGCATCTTTAACATTACCTGATATTTTTTCTGAAGCTAGAATAGTACTTCTTGACTTTCTCCTTTTCAAGTGCTTTTAAATTTGTGATACAGATGTACTAACATAGTTTTGGCACTCATTCTTCTTGTTGCTTTGCATTGCCATGAGGAAAAATACAAGAAAAAATCTTTCTGCAATTCTAATTGTTACCAACTCAACAAAAATGTCTGGGTGTGGGTCAGCTTCAGAGTTGCCTCTTTTTGCCTTGAGGCATTTTTCTGCAAGGCTAATTCTGTAGGCCAGAAGCACATTATACTCAGACAGCTATTTTTAGTGGTTAAAGACTTTTTTTTTCAACAATAAAATCATTACAATTTGCAAAGTAATTGCACTATGCAGCAAACATTATACAGATAACCCAAGTGTGCAGAAATGACATCTGCACTTGTCCTCTGTCCTTGATAGTGACAGTGGGGGTTTTCTGTATTGTTTTGGGTTTTTTTTAGAGATTCTGGAGTGCCTAAAACACAGTTCCAGTGGTTTTCATGTAAAACAATTCCAGCAGCAGCCTGATGTGGAAGTTCTTACAATCAGGTCAAACACAAAGAATGCAATATTTTAATAGTGGGAAAGGCCAATCTTGTAGGAAGCACTGTTTTGTAGCATAAGAACTATTATGCAGTAAACGTTAGAGCAAATTACCACAAAGAATGAACGAAGCTGGCTTTTGAGCACTTATCAAGTGCTTTTTTCAATCCCTGCTGCCGTTCATTATATCTCTGGGAGATGCTTTTATAAAAAAAGGAGCTAGGGAATTTCACATCTCCAGCCAACAGAAGAGTATCAGAGAGGCTGGTATCTGTCAATAAAACTGGTATTTACAGCAGAACAAAACATGATGAAAACTGAGATAGAGATGCAGCTGAATTACCCTTGGTATCCCAAACAGGGAGATAGAGTGGAGCCCTCCTAACAGACAAGACTTGCCTGCTGATCCAGGAAGATAAGCATTTGAAAAGAGGCTATCAAAAGCCACTCCTGAGCAGTCTTTTCTTCCAAAGCAATTTTCCTTAAGGATACAGGAAATCAAGTGTTCATTGATAATGTTTACTTTGTAAAGGAGTCATGTGGGCCAGATTATCAGATCCATTTCACTTTCACAATTCAACCAGTAGCGAGGATTTGAGACACATTTTGTCAGCTAAGGGTTCTTCTGGTGCAAGACAGTTCATTATCATTACAAATACAGTAGTATCCACCACTCCTAGCAAAGGAAACTGTATTGGCAGGGCTGTAGTTTTCTTGGACTCTGCTTACTTTGGCAAACTCCTTTAGGCCAATTGCTAATCAGCAATCTTCAGAACAACACTAACTTCTGCAAATGCCATAACCCGTGCAGAACCATCCCCAGAATCAGGAACCAGGCAGTCTCAGCCATGACCTTCAAGAATGTGAAAACAAGCTTACCACAAGAAGTCATTTTGCTCAGGACAAATGCAAATGTTAAAATATCTTAATTTTTTCAAGACAGTTTTTCCTCCAGAGCCTCAGCAGAGATCCAGAGCAGGGCCTTGCCTAGAAAAGCTGTATAATTCTTCCCCTTGAATTACAAACGTCATTTTTTTTTTTTTTTGTTTTGCATCAAGAGTGTAACACAGAGATTATGCATAGACAAGAATTTGTGTGTATGTCTCATCTATATCTTAATTATTGATTTTAAAAATAATTTAAATGTGTGAATATGGATTTGTCCCCTCCAAGTGTCTGACTTACTGTGTAACTGTCTTGGTCATAATAAATAGTTAACTGGATAAAATTCACATTTTCAGTGCTATCGAAAGTCATTTTCAGACACCTCTGATCATATTCTTGAAAAAATTATGCTGTCACCAGGAACAGTTATAAGTGACTGTTTCTTTTTGGTGTCATTCTGATTATATTCACTGTTTCCCTTTATTTTGTTCTCTTTGCTGCTTGAAAAGATGAAAATTACCCATGGCTTCAATTAATTTCTCACTCTGAAAATTGTTTCCTTACAAATGAATTTATTACTTTTGCAGCTGGAATCAGTCTGCACCCAGATAATCTTATCTTCACTCTCTCTCACAAATATCCACTAGTCCGAGATGGCTGCACTTTATGATGTCCAAGTATGGCATTATGATGGTCATTTAGAAATGGGTGAATTTGGAATAAACAGGTGTATTTTTTTAAAATCTGATCCCTACCTACAAAGCTGGACTATGCTCTTTGACTGTGTGGAGCTTCCCCAGAATTTGTGAGATGTGAAAGGTTATAGTCTGCTTTTTGTTGAGAGAGAAAAGGGTAAGTGACATTTGAATAGCAAGATCACTGAACTGAGCAGAGCCTCAATGTCGTGGACACGAAACCTCTGTGTATGGTAGTAAAAGTAAAAACATTGGTTTGCATTTTTCTGCAAAGGACTGGAAAATGCCTAAAGCACAATAATGTGTTTGGAAATGGTTCCCAGCTGAATTTGCTCTATTAACTCCACAAGGATCAAGGTGATGTTGACTGCCCTGTATTTACCTGCATCCTTCTGTTTGCCCTTACTGAAGATAGCAGTGACCTTTGGTTTTTCCAGTCCTCTGGAAGCTCCCCCAGTCACCACAACCTTCCAAAGATAATCAGGAGTGGTCTTACAATGACATTTGGCAGCTCCCTTAGTCCTCCTGGATGCATTCAGTTGGCTTCCCACAGATCTGTGTATGTCTACTTGGTTTAACGTTCCATAATGTGATTCCCCTAACTGAGCATAAAACTTCAGTGCTTCAGACTTTCCTACTGGTCTTAGGGGCCTGCAGCTCCTCAGGGCAAATTTTATCAGTAAAGACTGAGGTGAAGAAGGTACTGGATATCTCATATCTCATCCGTTTCCATGTCCTTGGTCACCAACTCTCCTGTCTCATTCAGTGTAAGGCCCTCATTTTCCCGAATCTCTGCTGTTCTGTTGATGAGCCTACAAAAAGAAGTCCCTCTGTTCCCCTTTCTGTCTCTCCCAAGATTCAAGTGCAGATGGGCTTTAGCCTTCATAACACCATTCCTGCACACTCAGAGTGTCTCTATATTCCTCTGGTTTCACCTGTTCCAGCTTTCACCTCTTTGTACAATTCCTTTTTAGGCCTGAGTCGAGTAAAGAGCTCCTCCCTACTCATTAGTGCAGGCCTTCTACCGCTATGTCTTGGTTTCTTCCACACTGACACAGCTCACTGTTATGCTTGGAAGAGGCAATCCCTGAAAATCAGCCAGCTCTCCTGGTCTACTCTTTTCTCCATGACCATCTCCTGTGGGATCTTTCCAGGCAGCTGAAGTTTGCTTATCCTATAATCCAGAGTTGTGCTTCTCCTATTTGCTGCCTTTTCTTCTCTCTGGATTGGGATCTCCACCACGTCATGGTCACTGCAGCCAAGACTTCCCTAAGCATTCCTTGTTTGTAAGCATCCATCCAAATGGACTGTTGGATCTTAGGTCACCACTGCTAGGAAATTCTTATTGATGCACTCCATGTATCTCCAGGATTTCTTGTTTAATGCTGTGTTGCTATTCAGCACACATTAGTTCCCCAGTAAGAACCAGGGCTTTTGAACATGAGGCTTCTTCCCCTCTCTGAAGACAGCAACATCTTCTTCTTGATCAGGCAGACTGTACCAGATATCTGCCACAACATGGTTTTCCCTCTCATCCTAACCCATGAACCACTGACTAGCTCATCATCTATCCCAGGGCAAGGCTCCATGAATTCCTGCTAGTCTCTTACAAAAACGTGAATGCCCCCATAAGTTTCCTCACCTGTCCTTGCAAAAGAGCACATGTCCATCCACTGCAGCACACTGGTTGTGGGAGCCTTCACACCGTATCGATACGGGATCATAGTCCTGCAAGTGCATACATGCTTTCGATTCCTCCAGGTTTTGCCCCATGCTACATGAGTGCTTTAGTGTAAAGGCATCTCAGAGAGGTGCTCCAGGCTGTTGATTTCTCAGAAAGTATGAGAGCTTCCCCCACAATGCTGTCCTCTTGGCACTTCCCTGTTTGTATGCATGTGCTTGAAGTGGGCCTCCTCCACCCTGCTTTGCCATTCTGAAGCTCTCTTGCCTACCATACCCTTTGTGCTTTCTTGCCAGTGCAGCCCACCGCTTCCTCAATGGACTGTGGGTCATCATCTCCCTTCACCCCCTCATTCCTAGTGTCAAGGTCTCAGCAGGCTTTACTGCCAGTCTGTTGGCAGAGATAGATAGATACTTTCTCCTGAATCCACCTGAGAGCTGTTTTCTAGAATCCACCTAAGTACTAATTTCAGACATTTGCATTACTAAGTAGAAATCGCACAAAGCTAGCCTGAAAGAAACCTCTGAGACAGGATGAAGTGTACCCAGCTCACTCTTGATTACACATTCATCTAACGTGTCCTCAGAAATCTCCAGTGAAGGAGACTGCATAGTTAGCATGTTCCAGCACAATCTGTCCCTACACTTACTTTTTCTTAGCATCTAACTTAACTCTCTCTTGGGTAAATTCAGCTAAATAATTTTGTCCTATCCTCCGAGGAAATTCTGATTTCTTGTCACTATAATAATCTTAATATTTTTCACTTCTTTTTATGACAAGCTTTCTCATACTTGTTTAGTTTAGAACTAAGAAGGCACAACAAATCAGCAAATTCTCAAAACTCCCTTACAAGTCATTTTCTAAACCTCTCATGCCTCTTCTGACTTTCTTCCGGACTCTTAGCAACTTGTTTACCTTTTCCTGAAATCTAAGCACCTGACATAATGCTGTAGTTAAAATGATGTGTAAAATAAAATACCTCCTATCTTACATACTTTACATACAAACATTGCAATTCATCTGCTCCTTTTTTTTTTGTAGCAGCACTATTAATCTCTAGTTTCATATCCGGACTGTGATCCACCCCTGCCCCTTTGTATGGTATTATCACACTTATCACAAATTTTCTGTTTGGACATTTTATTCTTCCTTAGTAACTGTAGCACTTTTGCATGCTTATTCAATGTAATTTTATTGGTTTTAGATAACTCCTTTGAACTTCCATGACTTCCATATTTTAATTCTGTTGTCCAAAATATTCCCTTCTTATATTCAGGAAAAAAAGAAAAAAAAATCACAACTTTTTGATGAGCATTTTCTGAATCATTAATGAAACTGGAATAAAATCAGAGGAAAAATGTGTAAAGCACATTATATAAAACATCTTCCCAATTTGACAGTGAACTGTCATAACTATTTCTTGCTACATTTCTGCAACAAGTGGGTGCACCCACCAGATGGCAATTTCATCCAGAACAATTCCCTAAGTTGTGTGTGAGAATGTAACTGGTAGTGTGTCAAAAGCCTTATTAAAGTCCAAATATAGCACATCCACTGTGTCCTTTGTATCCACTAAGTCAGTTATACTGTCAAAAAGGAAACAGATTGATCTGACTTGGTACGTTCTTGATGAATTGATGTTGGCCATTTCACATCTCTGTGTTATTTTATTACCTATGTGCCCATAAACTGATTTTTTAACCATTTGTTTCAGTAACTTCTTGGCTATTGAAGGCAGGGTGACTGTTCTACAATTTATATTTTGCCATTGGCAATAATGATCATCATTTCTATCGTAGTCAAAGCATTCTTGAACGCCCAAGTTCAAAGTCAACAATTTATAATGTAACTAAATATTGCACATTGTTTAAATTACAAATTCTAACAACAACTGTGTATCTCTGTCCTGGCTTTTGTATTTGGGTTTTACCTTTTGTTTCTTCTACTGTTGCAACTGTGCCTACTCCAAGCTTGCCTCTTTACTCTGTAAGAAAAAGTAATGAGGACTCTACAGATACATTTCTGAATTCCTTCTCTGAATTAAGCCAAAAATCCCTTTTCTTACACTGTTTCAAAGTCCTCCTCAGGAAGATCCTCCCTCATGATCCTTATGCAGAGTTAGCAAACCAAAAATAGATTGTTGCAAGCTTGTCTGAAAACTCCTAACAACTATTAGCAAAACAAAACCACCGATGGCATGATTTGTCCTTCCTTTGCCAACTGTCTCTAAACATCAAAAGAGTTCAGGAATTCAAACCATCTCACTGTTTGGTCAGTGCAGCCTGACAGAACTAAACAAGAAATGCAGTGGGATCTATGTACAGCAATCTCAATTATAGATCTGCTTTTACTTCCAAACTTTTTATTGATGTTCAGCCTGACTAAATAAACACTGAGCGGGGAATCTGTCACTTCTGAGGGACAACAGTTTTAATTAGCTTATAGTTCAATGTAGTGCAGCAAAGAACTGGGAGAAACAATAAACTAGGAAGTGTTTCAGCCATGAAACAATATTGCCTACCAGTGTTAGTGTTAAAAAACCTTCAGTAAAAAAAACCACTTCAAGGTTGCTGTAAAATGTCTGGATGCTCAGAATGACAGATTAGACCATTATGTTGCCTCCGTTCTTAACCATTATTTAGAATAGTGTCCTCTTACTGTGTGACTCCCAGGACTGCTCTAGATGGAGTTGGGAAGGCAAGGAGTTTCCTGCGGTACACAGTTCTACAGCTTCATCTTGTTTGAAGCTGCTGGACTATGCTGGAACGTATTATCCTATACGTGGATGAATTTAGCACTCAGGTGTTATACAATTCACCAAGGCAGAGACAACATTGTCCCAATTTGTATTAGCAACTTGTTCTAAACAGGAGAAACTCCTTTTTGTAATAGAGGGCTTGCTTTCAGTTGGCCAGGCTTCTCCAGCACTCTAATGCAGAGATCAGTTCGCTACCCCATGCTGCCTCCTCTCCACTGCAGGATTTGCCAAAATAAGGTCACTGTAATGCACTTTTCAGAAAGAGCTTGCCTGTGATGTTGAAACCTTGTTACATGGGAGGATGAGTTGGAGTTAAGGCCATTACACTACTAGCCTCAGAACCACTATAGTAGCCTCCAGGGAGCTCCTGGGTGGAAGTGAAAGGGACAATTTAAGCCTATAAAGCCCTATAAAGTTTGACAAGGATCTAAATAGTAGCAGCAAAGTCCACTACCAAAATCATTATTCTGTACTGCAGCATCTGAGCATACCAGCGAAGCAAAGTCTCTGCAGAAGACATGACAGGCAACTAGAATTTTGCCCTGGGAGATCTTCGGTTTTACTCTCCTCACCCATGCCATTTGTCAAACTTTACCATGCTGTAAAACCTAATATTCTTATTCTGTATTTCAGAGGAAAAGGCAAGATCAAAGTTAGAGAAGGTGGGGAATAATTGATGTAAGTATGCAGTGGAGCACAGAATTATGTATTACAACTTTTACAGTCAGAGCATAGCCGTATGTGGGCACCTATAACTATTGCAACAAACCCATGTGTTCATACTTTCCTGTCCCAACATCTATGAAAACTATCTGTTCAAGCATACATATAAAAAAGTGCCAAATTTAATCCAAAACTTATTCAAACAACTTAAATCACATTAATGCCAGTTCACAAGCATTTCCTCAGTCATGTTTCTCTCTCTTCAGATCTCAGACAAGTGATATAAAGACAAGACAGTTTATCAAAGTAAAATTTAACTGCCTGTGGCGGAGATTAGAGAAAAAAGTAATAATTGCTAAATGAGAGAAAGCTAATGAGAGAGAATGTTAACAGACACACAAAAATCTTAGGTCTGTATTTGAAACACTGTGGACTTCACAAGTTGGGGGAAGGCTTGCATGACATTAACTGAGCCGTGCTTGGCACTCAAGGGGACAGAAAAGCTGCAACCATTAAGTATTCAAAAGGCTTTTTTGGGTAACTTGAATTTGAAGTTGTAATTGCTGTTTTAATCATTATTGTTAGAGGATAGGAATTCCTATGAAACAGAATGCCAGGAAACTGGCTTGTTTCAACACCCTTCACATTCCTGTTAAAACTGAAGTGGGATAGCTTCATTTGTCAGTTATTTTGCACTTTCTCAGCCCTTTCCTTTCTCTTTCTGCTTCTGCTATTTACAGAAGAAAAAAAGGGGGGACATAGAATTTTTTTACCCCTCTCCCCCCCCCCCCCCCCACCGCCGCAGGGGCTCAGCTACCGCCTGGGCAAATGCATACTCCCTCCCACCAAATTCTGCAATTTTGAAATCCATGCAGTTTCCATAAAGGACAACATAATCTAGGAATTCCTCTAATGTACTTCAAAGTGTGTTTACCTGTGCTGATGCTATCATTTGTCACTTCGTAGGGAATTGAAGGCATTCCAATATGGAGCACTCCTGAAGTGTTTTTTTTTTTTGCATGGAAAAGTAGCCTGAGCTATTTCTGATCCCTCTGCTGTTTAGCACTGACCTCCATTCTCCAAAGAAGAAACACGTCCCAATACTTCTTTCAATCCCCTAAATAAGCTGTTACATCATATAAATATATTTATGAATGGAAAACATGCGTTTTCTTCATGCTTATTTTAAGGCAAATATCTGCAAAGATTCAGGTTTGTCAAATTAACATGTCTTTGCAGACCATGTAGTCTAGAACAACTGTACTGTGTTTCACAGACCATATTAACATGAATAGACCACACTGGAAAAAATTCACACTCAGTATTAGAAGAAATGCTCTTTTCTCCTCCAGCTTACCCTTTTCCTGTCTCTAAGATGCCAAGGAGAGGATATTAACAATGCAGACAGATGGGGTTAGAGAAGTTTAAAATTAAAATGTTGCCTTTTGAGATAACTAGAACTGATACTTCTTACTTCATTCTGACCTTTACACCACATATTTTTGTTATTGATTTTCTTTTTTAATGCTTCCACCTGATATGTTAACTTTGACAGCAACAAAGGTCTGTTCTGCTTGGAATACAGGTCCCTGCAGTGCTGTCAGATGCTACATGCCTTTGCCACTTTCCTCCATGTTTTAAAAAGATGATGTTGAATGCTTTTTTATGAAGATACTTTGAATGTCCCATGACAAGGAGGAAGATGGGGGCTGGAGGGAGTAGGAGAAGAATAGAAGGCCTGTGCAGTAAAACTGCTGAAAGAGAGAGCTGAAAATTATTCTTTGAATGTTTGTAGAAGAAAACATTACCACATTTCTCTATGGTACCTGGACAGGTTCTCCTGTTCTACTCCTTTCATATGAAAAAGCTAGGGATGTGGCACATAAAGCAGTGACAGTAATGCCTCATAAGAGCTCTTCAAATATGGATATTCAGATTATGGCTTGTAGTCTTCTTTCAAACTTGCTTCATTGTGAATCAACACAAATTCAGGGCACAAACCAGTCTTCTGACTTTGACATAAATACCTTGCTATATGTGCCACAGTTCTTTACTCATTTGATGATGAACAATGGATGTTCATGCAACCAGTACTTTTCTTGAGGAGTATTTTGTTATAATGATTTTATTTCTTTTTTTAATGAACAATCCTGTTTGCATAAAACTAAAGAACTCGAGTTGTTAAAGTAATATGTTGGAGGATGGACACTAACATTGTACATTGTACATTAACGTCGGTCATTTGCCGAGGTATCTCCAGAGAGG
>NW_009940728.1:0-18152 GCF_000696875.1 Nestor notabilis
AACTATTCTATGATTCTATGATTCTATTAGACTTAGAAGCACAGAAATTCTTAGGCAAAAATTCTCATATTCCAGTTTGGTACAAAGAAGTCAAAAGAACTATGTAAAAAATCAGATTTAAACACCCAAAAAGAAGAAATCAATATATAGCAGCCTAATTCCTCCTTTATCCTGTTCTACTGTTTATGTTTGTTTCTTGTGTATTCCACAATCTGTGTGTATAGGTTGGTGTACTGGAACTGCATGCAACAAATTAATCTCATTTTGCGCTGTTGAGAGGGGGTTTAAAAGGATTTTGCCCTAGGTTACCTTCCTGTAACTAAGCCAAGATACAAAGCAGATCATTTATCTATACTTCTGTGTCAGCTTTCATTTAAGAGATAAGTATGTGGAATTCTGGTGCCCAAATATTTTAATCAGGAACACATGTGATATACACACAGGCAAACAGAATCCATATACGTGTGCATCCAATATACAGAAAATATGTTTGTACCCATATGTATTGATACTGCAGTTTTAAGAGTATGTTGTTGTACCCAGAGAAGTAGGAATAAAATACACCAGCTGCAGCACTGCTATCAGAGCACTCTGGTTTAGGAAAGGGATGCAACACTAGCACCCTGCATCTAGGTTCTGCATCTTTAATTCAGAACTAGCCTCTGTTGTCAAGAAACCAGAAATCACAAGACCGTCAAACAATAATAAGCCTGATGAAGAGAGGCAGAACTGCCTATCTGCCACCAGACATCTGAAAACACCATGGTAAGACAAGTGAAAGTCAAAAGCAAGATAAAGGTGAAGTTGTGGTTCTTGCTGCAGGTCTTGTTTGCACAGATAATTGTGATTGGGAAATCACCCTAAGGTGAAGCGTTTGGGCTCTTTTCACACACTGACTCTTCTGATGAATTTCAGTGTAGACCGAGAAAGGGCAATTCATATATTCATAAGAGAGAGGAAACAGAGGAGCACAGGCTACCAGCTGTGAGCTCTGCCCAGCATCTGTTGGGAGCAGGCATAGAAGATGAATAGGGTCTCATTGGCTAGTCAGAGAGGGCCTTGGTCAGCTTTGGGGGTGCTTCAGTTGAAGCTGTCAGAGATAATTTTGGATATAAAAGTTTATTATCTGTCCCTATATAGACACAATAAAAAAGGAGTCTGAGTGTCTGTTCTGCTGGTCTGTGAGTGGTAGTATGGGAAATTCATTAATTGAGAAATGGCAGGGATAATGTTTTTCATTCAGGAGGAGGAAGGTTTAACATGAGCACAGGCAGCCGTAGCTGTTACAGGAAGGCTAGCTGAAGATGTGAAGGGTGGCAGGTATTGCCAGTGAAGGAGCGACACGTCTGTAAGTGCTGGAGTTTAGTATTCTAATGAAGGGAAGTAATAAGTGTGCTAGAAAAGAGATGATAGGCTTAAACAAACTAAAAAACCTCTGGATCCAGCAGGCTCAGGGAGCAGGAGGGTATAAAGCCTTGGGAACAAATGCAAGGAAGAAAACCAGTTCAGGCAGGATGGCAGTTACTGAAAGAAACTGCATTAAAGGGTACAATGGCAAACCATCTTTTTGTGGAAGAAAGATGAAAAAAGAACAAGATATATTGCAAAAAGGCCAATAGAGGCTGAAGTAATAAAATGTTGCCTGAATATCCACCTTTACCTCCAGTTCTGAAGAACTCTGAGGTGATGAGTAGATCTGTCAAAATAATGTTAATGGAAAAGTTATGATTTATGAGTTTTTGTTTTTCATTACTTTTTCTCTTTAAAAAAACCCCACAACAAACAAAACCAACAAAACCAACAAAAACCCAAGCAAAACCAAAGAAAATTTGGTGGGGGAACACTCAGGTTTTCCCATTTCTATTATGCTGAATTGAAAAGGATGGGAAAAAGTGACCATTGTTTATATATTATGTTTTTTTAAATATGAGGAAAGAAGCCAGTAATTTTTCATTACTGGTAAAACTGGAAGAAATTTTCAGTAAGATGTGAAAGAGAAAACAGCAGCTGTTACCACTTGTAACTGTTTAATATGGACTCACTTTTTTTTATCAAGGAAAAAATAATACATATCTTTCCTGTAGGACAGAACTTTGTTGAGGGGGGGAACCCACATTTTTCATGTAGCCGTATTCAAGTGGAATTTGCAGACCCACAGATTAATTGCATTAACTATGTGCTTTCCACCACCTTGCTGTTTCCCATGGCAGTCTGCAGAGAGAGAAACCAGGGCTCTGAACCTGAAAGCAGCTGCTGCTTGAGCAAAGTGCCAGTAATATCAGATTGATAAGCTCACTTTGCTCTGTAAGGAGATTTTCTGTCTCTAGTAAATAACAGGTATTGTCATTATTTTTTCAGTATACTGTGTATAGGAGATTTTTTTTTCTTTTGTAGAGTGTGTTTGTTGTCATCCATTCCTCTTTCCATGAGGCTGTCATGGTTAGCTGTAGGAAGACTATAGGTGCACCACTTTGTATTTGCCACAGGCTTTGCAGACATCTTCAGCTCATACTGGCAGCACCGCCAGACTTTGCCCATGTGAACACACATTTGCACGTGTGTGAAAAATAGGCAACATTGAGGTGGGAGGAGAGCTCTGGAGACCATCTGCACCAACCTCCCTGCTCAAGCAGGGCTACCTTAGATCCAGTTGCCCAGGACCATATCTGGGTGTCCTTTGACTCCAAGAATAGAAGTGCTCTGCGATGCAATGCTAAGACATGCCCAGCATTCGAGTCCAGGGAGCCCTGGAACAGACTGAAACATTTTAGAACATTAAATAGTACAAGATGGATTGTTCGGTTGTTTGAGGCTCCTTTGTAAAATACAAGACACAAAGAAAGGGGACATGTGAGTAATGTAGTACCACAAAGCTGCAATTGTAAAAGCTTCAGTGGCTGTAAACCACGCCACGCAGCATCTCTGGCTGTTGGATGAATTTTCTGGTAGGTTGAGGAGCAGCTTCCCAGTATGGGAGTGTAATTTGTGAGCACATCTTGTCTCCTGCAGTTTGATGGAGGACTTCCAAACGGCTTAAATTCCCCTCTATTCCGCTCACGTTCAGGTACTTATAAGATGCATCTTACATATAGCTGCTAGTCAGGGGAAGATTCAGTGCAAAGAGCTTTCCTGTGAAATGTGATTGCATACAGCTAGTTGCACGTGGATCTGGGCTTTATTACTGCTATATTAATTCCTTTCTCTGCTGTCACGAGGTGCGTGTTGCCCTGCATTGATCTGGCAGAGTTTGATGGGACTGCATTCCTGAAGACAAGATGTGCAGAAGCCGATTTCCTGATTCTCACTCCTCACACACAGGCTTTGCCGTGGGAATTTGTCTGCAGTTCCTCACTGTTTCATTTGGCTGTGAGAATGAACTCTTCTAATGAATAGTGCTTATTTAACGTATTCAGACAAGGATAATATTTGACCACGCTTCACTTGTGACCTTTTCAGTATTCTGTATTTTGTTTCAGCAGCCACTTTGTCCAGTCCCCAAAGGTTAGTGGGATGTGGTGTGTAAACACAGGATAGTTGGAAAAGCCAAGTAATCAAAGTGCACTTTCATAACAAAGGTCACAAGCCTATTGCATAGTGTGTTATTATACACAACATTAATTTCCAGAACTTACAGGCAGGAACTTGCACATAGAAGGCATCTGGATGCCAAACATAAAAGTCCTCTCTATAAAGAATAACAGTGCTGTGAGATTACTTATGAAATATCATGAAGTTGAAGAGCAGTAAACTGAGAGACTGTGTTGAATGCTGTAGAGATAGTGAAACCGAACTGTTTTAAATGATGTGATGACAAAGATGGCCACCAGCATCCCAGACTGTGTCAGGAATGGAGTGGCTGGCAGGTCGAGGGAGAGGATCCTGCCCCTCTGCTCAGCACCAGAGAGGCACAGCTGGGTACTGGGTCCAGTGCTGGGCCCACCAGTATAGGAGAGACATGGGATTACTGGAGAGACCTCAGCTTGGGGCCAGAAAAATTATGAAGGGACTGGAGCATCTCCCCTATGAAGAGAGGCTGAAAGGGCTGGGACTGCTCAGCCTAGAGACGAGCTGGCTCAGGGGGATCTTATTCACCCTGGTGGGAGGGTGTGAAGAAGATAGGGCCAGGCTCTTCTAAGTGGTGCCCAGTGATGGGACAAGAGCCAATGGGCACACACTGAAATGAAGGAAATCCTATTTAAACACAACAGACTTTCTTACTTTGAGGGTAGTCAAACGTAGGAGCAAGTTGCCTCGAGATGTGGAGTCTCCAACCTTGGAGATATTCAAAGCCCAGCTGGTCAGCTGAGCATTGTGAGATTTAGAAGGTTCATTAAACAACCATAGATCATGGCAGTGTCCCTGTGTATATCACATGCTGTGCTAAAGGTGAAGGCTGTTTTTGAGTGAATCACTGTTTTGTCTTCACTAATAAAGAGTGGAAATAATTAATAAGACTGCCTTCTCAAGACTGAAAGGACATACTTGTCTCAGTATCCCATTTCTAGACTTGTGCTTCAGTGACAGCAATTCTGGGCTTTACCTTTTTCCCCTTCTCAGCTGAGGGACAAGTGTCTTTCACTGGCCAAACATGGACTGGGCTGGAGTCCAGATAACTCTGCAGTCCAGCCTGGCCAATGGCATCAGGCAGGTTGGAAGAGAAAACGCATTGGTCAGGATTCCTCTCAGCACGTTGTGAAAGGGCATTACTGGGAGATGGTTGATACTATTGACTCTACTGCCGGTATTACTTCATCAAAGAGTCATCTGGAGCTTATTTTTGTCAGCATTTACAATCCATAATGATCTATCATGCTTAGCACTATCAATAACTGTGCTGTAAGAACATATTTTTATGTACTTTCTCCACTCACAAGCTTTTTCCTGCAAAGACTGTTTTTGCACTCAAAGTTCTTTTTATTTCTTTTTTCCTTTTTTTTTTATTTTTTATTTTTTATTTTTCCTCATCTTGTGCACATGTGCTGAGCAATATCAAAAGCAGGACTGTGAAACAGATAAAAAACTGGCCATATGCTTTCTCTATGGTCTCGCAGTGCCTGGAGCCCTGGCAATCTGGTGAGGGCTTCTGAGCAACCATGAGCATCCTGGAGGCTTTTCATGCTCTGCTGGCTGGAGGCAATGAACCTCGGCCTACCCATACAGCCAGTGCCTGGGTTGAGGACGCTACTAGAAAATAATGGCTCCTCCTCAGTGGTCTCTCACCTGGGGACATGTCATCTCTCTGGGCAAGGTGTAACTTAAATGCTGTTCTGTAGCCAGGGTACAGCCAAAGCTGTGCCTGGTCTGATTATGCTTTCCAGCCATACACGCTTGCACTAGTGGTAATGAGTGGATTAGTGCAATTAGGCATGTAGTGGTACATTTCTTTTTATTACCTGGGAAAGAAATCAGTCTTTTCCTTCTCTGGCATTGTATTGCTGCTCTTATTTGATGGAATGGTGCATTTTAGCAACCCAGCTAATGGGAACTTGCAAATTTATTTCAATTCTAATGGAAAATTCTTTGCATTACGCTGAAGCCTTCTGCCTGTTTACATTGATTCTTAATGAAGGATATTTTGGGCTGAAGTCTTGTTTTCTTGTTTTATTAAAAAGCATTAAAAATATTGCTCATAAAATATATATAGGTTTTTGAACTTTTGCTACTGCTGCAGGGATGGGTAAATACTCTGCATTAATAAAAGCCAAGGAGAAATAAAACTGCCGTTTCCAGCATCTTGATAGCTTAGTGTGAGCCAAAACCATTTCTAATTGCTATCACTTTTGCAGCACTCCTCCTCAAGGTTGAGCTGGCCAGTGCTGGGTCACTTCTCGTGGCTGGCGCCAGGGACCACATGTGGCAATGGGATGCCCTTGGTCAAGGACTGGGAGTGACAGAGCCCACAGTGCAATCTGTGCAGGGCGTTTATGGGGAAGGACTAAGCTGATTTATTCTCCTTGAGTTTGAGATGAAACAGAAAAGACACTTCTAAAATTAAAATCTAACAGCAATTACACCATCATTTTTCTTCTCTGCCTCCACTGGCATGAGGCTTGGAAAGAAAATACAACCTTTTTGCTAAATCCTGGAGCTATGACTGCTGTAAAGTTTGGACAAGGCAAAGGATTGTTGTCTCATGTGTTTTGTACTGCAGCCAGACTTGGAGATACTAGACATCTATTTGGGGATGGACTAGGTGACCTCTTGAGGTCCATTCCAACCCATACTGCTCTATGATCCTGTATCAAATAGAACCCCATCCCTTTGTAAGAAGTGCAACCAAAGACCTAATGAAGAGAATCAGACCATGTCTTGCACCTGCTGTCAGCTCCTGCGACACTGCTTGGTGCTGGGGAGGAAAGGCTGTGAAGCCACAATAAAGCCCAAGGTGGGATTCATGCTGCGGGGTGGCTGAGGCCCCAGGGACAACAAACCCCATGAGCTCTGTGCACAGCTGTAGAGGTTTCTCAGTGGTTTTCTTCCCCTCCAAAAGGCTGTTGAATACAGGCAGCCGGAATACTGAGCTCAGGTGGGTGAGGAACAGCAGATCTCTCCCTGCAACATCATGGCCATCTCTGGCCCATGGTTTAAGTGGCTTTAATGTAAGGAATTTTAGTTTTATTCCTAGTCTTGCTGTTTTGCCCTATGGCAGATGTCATTTTGGTTTATAAGAAGGCTGCCAAAACAGCAGGGTTCATAGCACACCTTCCTGTCTGTCCTGTTGGAACTAGATGTTCTTAAGGTCCTTTCCAACCCTAACTATTCTACAATTCCCCAAACCTATGCGGGGCTGTTTGGTGAACTCAGCAATTATGAATGATTAAGTGCTGTAACTGGATCATGACACACTGTACAGCAGAAGGGTTTTGGGGTTTTCTTTTCCAAAATGTGTTTTGACACCAGCAATATAGTTCAGCTGTTTGGGTCAAATCTTCATTGCCAGACACCTTTCCTGCTGGCAAGTGGTGCCAATCTCCTTTGACCCCCAGATAAATTTTCAGAGGTACATTTATGCATTCCCACTGCCACCCCATCTGCTCCAGTACTACTCCTGGCACCAACCTGTGTACCTAACTTTCTGTCCTCCTTATTTCCATTTTTGCAAGAGATTTTGACAATTTGTCTGTTGTTGTGTTGAGGTCAGCCTTTTAGTGCTTTCTGGTCCTCCTCTCTGGCTGCCTTAGGCTACTTGGTTCTGGTTTATCTGATTTTTGATTCCTTGGGTGGGGACTATGTCTTTTTCTGGTGAGTATTTGTCAACAGAACATCTGTTGCACCGAGATGAGCTGCGCAGCTGCATGATATTGGGGTAAAGAAGTATTAATGAATAGGTAAGTTTTTAGGTCTGGGTCAGCGCTTCATAGAAATATAACACTGAAATTGACGAGGTCAAAAAACATAATGGGTAGCTAAATAATTTGGGTTAGTATCAGCCATGCAGTATGCCTAAAGTTGCTTCCGTCAACATGAAGGCTGATATCAGTCAATTATTTCAATGTTGTCAGGATCCACCAACAGCTCTTATAGCCATACCAGGCATTATAGTGTATAAACTGTGGAGTGAATAAATCGAACAATATGAAGAACTTAAGAATTTACAAATGTACTATTTCTAAGGGTTTTTTTTTCACACTTTGTTGGCCATTTGTCTGCTGTGCACAGTATTTTTTCACAGTCTATTTCCATCTGTTTCCTGTTGAATTGATAATGTTCTGCACAACATTTCCTAAACCCATACAGAGCACTGCAAGTAAATACCACTCAATTCAGACCTAATGCCTGCTTAAAATAAATAAATAGATTAAAAATATATATACTAAAAAAGAAAAAAGAAAACCAAAACCTCTTCAGTTTGTTTCTACCCAGGTATTTTTGGGTTGTTTCTTTTTTTTTCATATTCAGTGCTTGACTTTGCAGGATATATTCTCCACTTCCAGCAGTAAAAATACACTCTATTTCTTGGGTTGTGATAGAGAAATAACAGAGTGGGAAGGAAATATATCTGTAACCACAAGCACCACCCACAAAAGCTAGTGAACTACACTTTGTATCCAAAATACACTGCAAGAATTACAGGATTTTTCTAGCTAATGTCATGATTCTCTGAGGGATAGTCAACTCCTGAGAATTTCTCTCTTCTGGTAGTCCCCTGTCAAAGCCTCCAATGCCTTTCACTGGATTTTTGGTGGACTAACAGCTTCAAAGTGCACTTAGCCAGCAGTTATCTAGCAAAGATGCCTTTAAACAGAAAATTTGCCTTTTGAGTAAACTTATTTTTAAGTTTCTATTTTAAGCGTTCATTTTCTTGTCAGAAAACTGATTCCACATTCTGAAGCGGTTTAATTATGAAAAAAACAGATGTATTTACATTCCTTCTTTTAAAGTTTTCTTGCCTTATATTCCAGATCTTCTTCGTCTGATTGACTTGTGGAGAGCCCCGCAGCTGTGTATGTGGTCCCTGCAGTGAGAATGTGAAGCTCCCATTCAGAGGAACAGTCCCCAGGACGTTTCACCAGATGAAAGTGCTGTCAGACCTTATAGACTTTAGCATATCTTTTCAGAAGGAACACTGGGGCTCGTGGAAATGTTTGCAGATATTTCTGGCTGCATTTACAGACTGCAGCAGTGCAGAGCCATCAGCAACTGTCTGGTTGTCAAATCAAGTCCTGTGCCATATCTGAAACTGTTTCAGGTAATCTCATATTCTTGCTACTCAAAGGACTAAAGTCCTCTTTTAATTCCCTGTATTTATCCCTGACCAGTTTAGATTCATTTGTTCTTGGAAAGATGATTTGCTTGTGCAGTACCACGCACCATACGGCCTCATCCCTGAAGCTTGTGCAGGTTCCTGGATCACACTGTTCACCTTACACTGTGCTCACACTGCCAGAGCTGCCTTTTAGGGGGTTTTAATGCCCATGGTATGGCATATAAATATATACATGTGCAGATATATGTCTGTAAATATACATTCACGGTCTCCAGGTCCTTCTCTTAGCAGGGTTCTCCACACTACCCTGCTGGGTACCATTCACCTCTTGTGCACGTTTTTTTCTTAAGGTCAGTATCCCTGATGATCCTAAGCAAGGCTATATACAGCAGGCTGTATCATGTAGGAAAGTGTATAACCTCAGAGAGTATAACACCAAGAAGGTGTATAACCATCTCTTTCTGGGAACCAGAGGAGCAGCTCTTTAAATCAAAGACATGCTTATCACCAACAAGAATTGCAGCTAAAACTGAGCCACCCACCACTATTTTTAGTTCTTTTAGACTGCTCAGTGCTCTTCTTTTTCCACTCTCTTTATGAGGCGAATGTGGTTACTTGCTCTCTTAAGAAGGGAGATCTACAAATAAAAGTGAACACAGTTATTAACTTAAGCCCCATGGCTATTTGCACACCTAGGTTTGAGGTTTACTGAGTGGAGCCGACTCTGCTCCTAGGAGATGAGATAGCTCTCCAGTCAACATTGACAGTGGTAAAAGCTGGTATGGACACAGGTATCTCTATCTTGCTTTATGATTAAAAAACATGCATAGGGCCCTCATGCTACAGCCTTCTGAATCTGTTTACTCTGCAAAAGATACAGGCCATCAAACTCCAGAAATAGTTTTAAGAGAAGTCTGTATCTCCACTTTCAGCTCTGTACTATTATTGTTTCCTCGGCACTGGGATTAGCAATCTTGCCTTGAATGTCAGTTTCAGAAATGATGGAAAATAACAGAAGCTGCAGCTCCTGTAAAAGCGTTGAGAGCATGTCAGGCTCTAGCATGGCAGGCATGAGGGATTTCTTGAGACGACAGACTTAAACAAGCAAAGATGTTTACTTAGGTGGGAGAAAAATAGTTAGAAGGAATGCTTTAGAAAAATGTGGTAATCCATTACCCACATATTGCAGATAATAACCTTAATACGCATGGATAAAAAAGATTATGAATAAATGATAGAGTTTTCAGAGGACACAGAGAAAAAGAGGCATTAGTAAATCTGACTCTGCCAATTTAGGAAGGTCCATGGAATGCTGGTGAGCATTCAATGCAATCTTCTTTCAAACCCATGAATGCTTTAGTCTTTTACTGTGTCCTGCCTAACCTTCCATCTCACCGCCTGCACTGTTGAGAGATTTTTTTCCTGAAAATCAAAACTTTATTCTGCATTTAATTCAGTTTACTCAATGTATATGCCATTATGGCACACAAATCCACCCTTGACAGTCCCTATCTGGTATCTCTCTTGCTTAACTAATCCCATATTAAAGTATTGTTTTCCTTATACCTTGTTCAAGTTTGCCTTCTTGCAGCTTGTGCCCACTGTGTCCCTTCACAGTACACATTTGACGAGAGTCTGGTTCTGTCTTCTCCATAACTCCCCTTCAGGTAATTGAGGAAAATAATTAAATCCCTCCTTCACTTTCTATTCTCCTGTCCTGTGGCACAGAGTTATTCCATCCCAGGTATAAAACTGTTTCTCCTTGTTAGGCTTTGAAGGCTTCACACCGTGGCCCTGTGACCCATCTCCACCCACCCCTCCAGTCCATATCTCACCAGCTTTGCATATGAGTCTGCTATGATATTATGCCAAAAGCCTTGCTAACCTCACAGGTACTGACAACCCAGCACTCTCCTATCATCTGCAAAGCCTTTTCACCACAGGAGGCACTCAAGTTGGCCGAGTAGGATTTGTCTTCATACATCTGTGCTGGATGTGCCCAAGGACTTTTGTACTGCTTCTGCCTAGAAATGGTTCCCAGGAGACTGGCAGACAAGGGACAAATGTTTCTGCGTAATTCAACAGTCCCCCCTTTTTTTTTTAACCTTTTTCATAGCATGCTGTGTTGAAGACTTCTTGTTGACCTAGTGGCATGTGAACTTTCTTCACCTTTGCTATGCTGACCAATGGGCTTCTGTTCCTGAGATCTTAATTTTGTTCTTCTATTTTGACTCAACCTCATCTTCTAGTTTTTGCTGAGTTTGCAGGCAATACTAAGTTTTTTGGGGGTACTTGGATGCTGCACCAAAGACAAGAAAACCCAGAAGGATCTCCCCAAGGGAAAAAGGTGACAAATGAGTCCTGGCAAAGATCAATGTAAGAGGGTACATCTCTGGAAAAATATTTGAAATTATATTTTTCTATTTGTAAGTTACAAAATCATTTTCAGTATATTCTCTTCATTTGGCTGTTACCACAGTGAAATAAATGTTTCACCTGTTTACCTACTATTGTCTTTGGTTCTTTGTCACTACATTGGTATGTACAACTTTGCCTGTCCTGGGAGGAGCAAACATCCCATTTGCTTTCAGGCTGTCAGCCTGATCACCTTCTGCTCCAGTGCTGTGTGTTGCCCATGCAAAGGAATCCTTTAAACTACATCATTGTCCATTTTTCCATGCTGTGCACAACTCTGGTGCTAGCAGTTTCTTCAAAAGCAACTTAGTCCAGTGAAATATCTGGGGGATTTAGTGGGTGTTGGTTTGTTTGGTTGTTTTTTTCTTAAATGCTGAATTTTTCAGTGGTTTGCACTGCTGTTATTCCATGTGGTTCTGTGGACTCCAAATTAGAGCTTGCTATGCCTTTCATCAGCCAGATCTGTTTTCCCAGAGTGTGTCCAGGCGTGTCGATATGTATGTTGTCCAAGCAATGTCTGTCATTCATTATAATCAGTCTGGAACAGGTGAATATAGAGAGTTTTTTGCAAAAGTACTTTTTGGAGGTGGAGGGAATCTTCAGGGCAACCTCAGAAATTATGCAGAAAATGGTCATAGTTATTCTTCCATCTGTCAGTTACATTCTTACATATGGTTGTAGTTTGTAAGGTAAAATTCACCATTGACTTCATATGTCTGGTTCTTGTGGAAGTTAGTAACGTTTGCTTATATTTCTTCAGCAGAACTTTATTAAACAAGATTTTCAGCCTAATTAAACCATTTCAGGATTTTGTCTTCCTGTCAGCCAAAGATAAGTCTGAAATGTAAAATGAGGTAATAGCCATAGAAATACAGAATATATTTATAGAGGGTTTTATAACTTCTGCATTGTTTTAATTTGAAGTTTATTTTGGTTTATGATACACTTTAAAGGGCAGGGAGGGGGGAGAAAGATGCAAGTAGCTGTTACTGGGAATTGTGACCATGATACATTTAATAAAATATGTTACATACAGTAAAGATTACAGTTAGGCCATGGTCATTCAAGTGTCATAAAATCAAAATGTGCCCAGAGAACTTCAAACTGAGTATTATACTAGTGTGTTACAGATATAAACTTAACCTCCAGAAAACAGATCTCAGAGAAAACCTAGGCTTTTCAGAAAGGTCTTACCTTTTCCTGAACATGAAGATGCATTGTTTAGAAGGCAACAAGGGATGTACATCCTAGCAAAAGCAGGAATGATGATGCAGTGTGGGATTTACTCTGTACAACAGAATTGGTTATTGAAGAGACTGGTGATCTCTTTCAGAGGCTGCTTTTACAAATATTTTCTTCAGTGGCAGAGCTTATTTACAGTCCTCTTCCTTCTCCCTAGTTCATCTCTCAGCGTCCATACCTGCTTCCATTTTTGTCTCACTGACACATTGCCAGTGCAGAGATTTGTAGATCAATAAAAAGAAATGAATAAAAAAGGAAAAAAAGTTATGACTTTTTTACATTGGATTATCTCAGTGATCCAGTTCTGGTGTGACCTCGCGAACAGTTGTATCAGTAAAGGAGCCATGAACTCTGTTGTACAGCTGGAATGGCTGGAAATTTAAGGGTTTTCTTAAATGTGTTGTAAACTAGCACAGTCTTCGTATTTGTTCTATCTCAATCAAGTTCCGGTTCTTATTATTTGTAGTAAAATTTGATTGTTCTCTACATGCTCAAAACAAACAGCACCATTCTGAGATGTATACTTGCCAGTATTCTAGGTTTTAATATAAATCTTCTTATGTTATCTTTCTGATATCTGTGCTGTGTACACCACAGTACAATAACAACATGTCTCGGTGCAAAGTAGGTCTTTCTGGTATAATCTATTGAAAAGAGCTGGGGAAGATGTAATTATCTAACTGGCAATGACAAGGAATTTTTAATTTCTAGCTTTGAAAACCAAGATCATCACACCAACAGCTCTTAGGAGATAAAGGTGATTATATATTTAAAGACTGGAAACAAAGAACATTTTGAGAGCTTGTTATCTTCTTGGCATCAGCATGGGCTGGAGAGAGAAGCAATGGAGCACTTCTAAGAAGTTAGATGTAATTCCCTCTAATAATAATATTAATGAAATATTGTTTTGCTTCTGATGGTAATGGAGAAAAAAAAAAGGATAAAGGGGGGACTAGAGTTGCAGTAAGATGCTCAGAGCTGGATTACAATGAACTGGGAGCTGAATGAGGCTTTTCAAGGTAAAGAGTTATGATGGGATCTTTTCCTGGGAGAAAGAACTGGACCCTTGTGGAAAGGTTTCTATGCTATGGAAACAAAACCTCTTCATCAGGATGACTGCTGCCCTTCCTGGGTTTTTGGATGAAAGAGTCCTGGTGTGAACAGGAGGGTGATCACATGCAGTGAGAGCAGTCCCTGCTGTCCCACCTGAGACAGCCAGTCTGGGACACCCCAGGAAGGGAGGCAGCAAATGGCCATTACCCTGAGCTGTGCCTTGATGCACCAGGCTCAGCACCAGAAATATTGACCTGGGGGAGAAGAAACACTTTTTTCACCTGAAGGAGTTTTTTCTGGAATATCAACAGGAATTTTGAGACTTTAGGAAACCTGTGCTTTTACTGGAGCTTTTGCTAAGCCATGTAAGAACATGTATTGTCCTCAAACTGCATTTTCCCTAAAGAAAGAGTTTTTGGATGGAAGCCCAAATGTTTCACCATTCAAGCATCAGGTAGGTCAGACTGCACTGTTCACAGGAAGGGGAAGAGGTTGTCCTGTCACACACAAAGAAGCAGTAAGTCTTATTGCAGATTCAGTGTTCGTGTGACAGTTTATCTTTGACTCACATCAATTCCTTGAATATATTTCCTGACATTCTCAGTTTGAGGTATTCCTCTGGTTTGTGATATTTACTTGCCTTACCTGTGTCCCTGTATTTCTAAGCCAATTAGGGTACCAGAGAAGGGGTTAAGGCAAATAAGAGATCCCAGAAACAATAAGGAATAGAAGAAGTGTGATTATTAATGACTGGAAAAAGAGAAGGTGGCAGGAGGGATGATGGCTGTGTGCACTGTGGAAATGAAGAGGTAGCCCTGTCTTCTCTCTGTCCATGGGGTCAAATGCAGGAAGGAGATGAGAGTGAGCTGGTAGTAACCTCTTACCAATGGCCAAGACAGCTAAATGCAGGAGAAGGCTCCTGGGGGACACCGTGAACATGTTCCTTATGGGCAAAAACCAGGGCAGATGACTATCCCTCAGGGGCAGGTTGGGTAAAGTATGAGTGCCTCCAATCCCTGCTGATCCAATCCTCGAGCCCCTGGAGGCAGCGAGCTGCCTGTCTCCTAGTTCTGCATGGAGCAATGAAACTGGGCTCACGACTCATGTAGGAGCTGAGGGAGTCTGATCCCTCTCCAGGAAACCACTTATATTTGTAACCACTGATAAAACATCCAAATGTGAGACAAGGAAAAGAAATAGAGGAAATACTAAGTTTATTTATTTATTTACATCTTCTTTAAATAACAAAAATAGTTGAAACAGATCACTGCAATTTATAAAATTCTTTAACAATGCCTCCTAAGGCAAATATAATATACAATTGAAATATCCTTCCATAGAGATGCTAAAGATACACTTATTACCTCTAGTTATTTCCCACTCAGTTAATTCAGGATCCTTCTTTTTTTGGTTTTTTTTTTTTCTCCCATGGGAATTAATTCTCTGACTTCCAGGGATGCCTGTGCAAATTATCCTGATCAAAATCACAATCTGTTCACTTCACCAGGACACATCTCCCGAGCCTGCGAGATTCATGCCTCACACTTCACATCTCAGATTCTATTTTTATCCTTTTTTTTTAAGGAAGCATCGCTCATCTATTTCATTTATTCACGAAACAGCATCTTCTCTGGTCCTACAGTGCCACAGTTAGTTTCTGTCACATCAGTTAGCATGCACCTCTTTAAAACACTGAATGCTTTGAGCTGGTCAGAAAATGATCTCTCTTTATCTTCTGTTAATGGACCCAAGGGTTCAGACGGGACCTTTTATTAGCCCAGGTAATGATGGAAGCAAGAAGTAGTTGTGCTTTCTGTTCTTTAACGAAAGCAGAATATACTTGTAGGAGGCAGTATGTTTTGCAGAGCAAATTCAGTTCCTTACAAAATAAAAATGCAAACCACTATGTGTAGTGTTACCATAGCAGTAACTACTTTCCTGAGAAAGGTGGTTCCAGTACAAATGTGTCTAGGCTTTTATGAATGAGTGATAATTCATCAGGACATACCAATGCAGTGTTTCTGACATATTCATGCATCCTAACTAAACTGTAGGTTCTGAAAATTCAGCTGTACCTGGAGCTGCACAAAATTGTCTTGTTAGCCTTTATAAACTGCACAAACAGATGAAGCATCATATCTTGGATATTTTGCCCACATCAAGATTTATTCATGTCCTTTTACAATTCCACAAAAGCAATGCCCATGAAGTATGACAAATTTCAGGTGTGTTACATCAGAGATCTTCTGTATAAAGCCCAGGTTTTCAAATTATTGAGAGAACACTGAAGCCAATTGATTCAGACTCCTATTGTAAAATCCATCACTGCTTCAGCCAGGCTTCCTCTGTGAGTGCTGGGCACTTTGTTTTCCATCGGTGGATGTCCTCTTATCTAAAAAATACTGTGTTTTATGTCACCCTTGTCTAGAAAACATTTGCAATAGTAGCCCATGAACAGGACAGAAGGAGAAGCATGGAGACACTGCAGCCAGCCTGGGGGCAGTCGAAGGATACAAATGGGACTGTGGTGAGCCCCCAGCACAAATGAGCAGAGGGAAGAGGTATTTATTTCATAGGTGTCTTCAGTTTTAATAAGGTTTTGGAAATTCAGTTAAGCTACGCAGCTGAGTAGTTTTATTAATTCAGTAGTTATTCAAATTATATTTTACTCTATGAATAATTATAGGGACAAACAGTAGATCTAAGTCCTCATTTTCATTTTGAAACTTAGAAACAGATGAGCAGTAAATATTTCAGTTAAGTTCATGTATTTAAGTAGTGAAGAGAGCTTGCAGCCATAAGTACCAAATCTTTGAAATCATGGAACACAATGAGAGTTACAAGGTCAGTAAAAAGACCAACTCAAACCTGGATCTTAATTTCAGGGCCAATTTGCCTTGCATCCCAGTAATCCGTTATTTGAGTTTCAGCAGATCTGACAGCTAATTAATTACAAAGGAAGACTGGAGAGTGGACAGCAGCAGTGGCACAAGAGGATTCATCTTTTCTGTCAACTTACTAATGTGTATCCGTTCTCTTGGCACGGAAAAGAGCACTTCTAGTAAATCTTTGTCCATCTTCCTTCTCCAGAAAGGAAATCAGACATGACATTAACAATTACCTCTGTATTCTCTGGGAAATGCACTCTTAAACCCACAACATGGAAATATATTAGCACTTCATCACCACATATTTCTTTCCAGCTCTGTGGCTCACATTATATGAAAAATTTATAAATAATTTTCCAAGAAAATATGTAACCGGACTGAGTGTATAATGGGCAGGATACATGCACACTATAGGGACAGAGGAGGAAACAGAAGCATATCACTTCCAAAAGCTGCTGAGGTCAGTAAGCCACAGAATTGGCAGCAGTATAAATCTGTGTGGCTTACATAAATTATAAACAAGTTTTGTGCATTGGGACAGGGCTCTAAACAGCAACTTGGCGATCGATAGAGCTATCAAAGCAGAACATTAACATGGTGGCTGATCATGTAACATACTTGAGCTCTCGAGGAAAATCCTGTAGGTATTTTCAGTCTTGAGAAAACTGTATCTGTGGAATATTTCACAGGCACTGTCATGCCCACTACAGCCTTCAGCTTCTCATCTGTTTAGTTTCCCTCTTCATGGTGGCACAGTTTGCTGACCTCTTCCTGAGCATGAAGGGAACACAGCACTCAAAGGAATAGCACTATGGCTTTCCACAGAAGGTGGTCCTGATTGTTATCTCATTTCAATGATTTCTGGCAAAATTATGAAAAGTGTCTCTCACTTTTCTTGAACTTTATTAAGAACAAATGAGAACACTGAGATTTCTTCTCCTCATCTACCAAAAGGGTACAAGGAATGTCAAGTTGTAAACAAGTGCTGCAAAAGCTCCACCAAGTGAGATACTTCCAAAGCTATGTGTCTCTACTGCTAACATTTAACAGCGGCAAGGAGCACCAGAATCTCTGCCTTTTCACATCGTTTGTATGCATTCCTAAGTGGGTTGAAGGAAGAGAAAGAATCCTCAGCAGTGTAAGTTTGGACAAAGAATTATCTTGCCTGGAACAGTGCATTATTTTCCCTAAGGCTTTTATGTGACAACATTAGTGCCCACAAAATATACCCTTTTCATTTCACACTCCCTGTATTGGTATTTTTCCTTTCAGCATATCCCATACACATTTTCTTTCCAATCTTTCAATACATTAGCTACGTAGAAGAGCATAGGAAGCATGTAACTATCTTCATTCGTAATTCAGATGATCTGACTGTTAGCAAGAAGAACAGAGGCTCCACTCACTCTTTTCAGCCAGACCAACTACTTCCCATTACCACCCCTGTTGAAACCAGGAGGCAGAAGCACCTCTCACCAAGCAGGCATACAGTTCATCAATACCCGCAGCTTCTGGAGGTCAGGGCATGCTGGCTTGTCAGATTACTTACCCCATTAGTACAGAGAAGATTACTTCCACTTCTTACTGCTCTTTCTGCATTCTCTCTCACTGTCAACAGTGAGAGATTGAAAAAGAGCGAGATGAGGTGCTGAAGCAATGAGGAAAGGAAGCAACAGCCCCAAAGTCCGTACCACGGGAAAATCCTTCTGCTAGATGAAGATGAAGTGCTGATTCAGCAGATACCTAAGCAGACACTACTGACCAAGGGCATAGGCCAGTGTAGGCAGCATTAACTATATAATTTCAAAAATGTTGTGTAGCTGTAAGGCATTTCTCTTTCCCCGTTT
>NW_009940728.1:18221-60042 GCF_000696875.1 Nestor notabilis
AAAATGCACTGCCTAGATCTAACATGATCACTTAAAAAAACATAATGGGAGAAGGTTCTGAGGATCATGAGAACAGCAACAACAAAAAAGGAAACAAAAGTAATCCCTGATGTGAAAGACTGCCTAGGAAATCAATGTATTACTTATGAAAGAAAAGGTGAAGGTCTGCGTTGATCAGATTTTCCAACTTTAACAACAAATAGTACCTAACCTTGACAGAGGATTCTGCAGCCTACTTAATAAAGGGCAAAAAATATTCAAATGGAAATAAAGCTAAATAAACCATTGTTAAGAATAGCTTGGGAGTTGTAGGATGAAGGCTGTTTTTTTGCTTGTATATTAAAATAATGATTAATAATCTACAAAGAATTGTGATAAGTTGTCCATTACTGGAATCTTTTAAGTCAAATGTGATTTTTTTTTTTTTCGAAGAAGAAACTTGAAGCAGACCCATGTTTTTGAAGAAGCCCTGCAGTCATAACTACACAGGAGGTAATGTTTCATAATCAAAACGGTCAGAAAAACCCCTTTTAATATATGAGTCTGGTGGTCTCAGCTGCGTGGTGGCCACACTGGGATATGTTGAACTAGCTGAAATCCTGGATGTGATACCACCGTACTTCTAACAGGTCTACACAGATGAGTAGAATTTGAGGAACCCGAGTGCTGCTTGTTGTATTAGCTGCCAAAAGACCTAATATATAAAGCCTTGGAGAAACCAGCAGGTCCTGAGCTGTGATGTCCAGAGAACCCGTCAGTCCTTTTGCCCTGGGTCGCCTTTTCATTTCAGTCCTCACAATCCACAAAATTGCACAGAACTGTTTTCTGTGCAGGTCATTGCTGCAGATGCCAGAGGAGGTTATGCGATGGCAAACAAGAGATGAGTCCCATGAGACATGCTCTTTTCTGATGGAAATTTGAAGACTTTTCCTAGGCTATTGTAGTATCTTTCCCCCGAACACTCTAAATTCTAATAATAGCCTGCAAGAATCAGATAGGTTTCATTTAAATATATCACCAATGGTTTTTGAGGACTCTGATTACAACTTGGCAATACAAAATAAACCAGTATTTGATCTGCTTGACAATGTATTGGAAATCTTAAGTTGATCTTAATTCATCACTGCTCTAAAGTACAGTATTTGTTACCTCTGCAGATTGCTCTATGGAAATATCAAGTTCAGTTTCTATGACAACAAGAGTCATAAATGCCAAAATTCTTCCTGTTCACTTTCTTTTTTCAGCTTGACGATGAGCCTTTTTATTTTTTTTTTTTTCATTCTTTTAAATTAACCTTTTCCTTTCCCCTGGAAATTAATAATCCAGACAGTGCATGCCTGCCTTCTGTACTCACAATGCCCCTTTTTTTCACCACAGCCAAGCTGTGTCTGGAGAATTTGAAAAACCTCATATTCTTTTCCCTATGAAATACTAACATCCTGGAAATCTGATGGAAGGAGGCAAAAGAAACCCAAGGGTACCTTCATAGAAGCAAGGCTCTTCCAACAGCCACATTCCAGTTAGGACTGTGTTGTTAGGACTACACTGGTAGACAGGATAGGCATGATGGCAGGAGCTGACCAGAACTTTGCAGAAAAACAGCAAATCACCACATTTATCAGGAAAAAAATATAAAAACAATCAGAATGTTGGGGTCAATAGCGCTGTCAAGATCTACCTGTCCAGAACAGAAGCACTATGTGGCACTGTACAGGTAGATCTAGGTTGTCTGGCAAGGAACCAGGAGCCCAGAGGGCCAGAAATACATGGAAAAAATCCTAAATGAACAGTTTTTCCTGTGGTATAACAGAAATTAAACTCTTTGGACAATCTCATAAAAGCTGTAATTTCAGTGAGCCAGGGTATCCCTTTATTGGTTAGAGCCCAGACAGCTTGGTTTCTCCAGCTCAGGTAAGCTAGAGCATGTGTCATATAGGAAACTTCATACATCAGCATTTCCAGCTCTTTATATTCGCACTTCTCATTCACGGCATATTTTGGGAAACAACTCTGCAGTCAAATATGCTTGCTCTATTGTTTCTCTTTTCTAGACATTTGCGTTTGGCTACCCTTTAAGAGAGAATATACCCTTGTTCTTGTACAATCCCTGACACCTTCTGCACTCCTGGGGACGCTCACTGGTGCCAGAGCAGCAAAACCCATTTCCTTCTTAACTATACAAAGAGGCTATGCAAAGTACTGCAGCCACATAGTTTATGAGAACACACAGGGCATATATTACATAAGCAGTGGCAGAACAGGGTCCCTTATTGCTTCTGCAGGTTGTAAATTGTAGAAATCATTTTACAATTCCTCTTGTATATATTTTTTTCTCTCTTCTCTACAGTCCTGTCTCATTGCAGTTCTTCTCTGTGTCCTACAAAGACATTCTGAGTATACAGTATTTCCCTGACTTTGAGCAGAATACACTGAGATGGGAGCTCATGAAAATCACTTCCTTTACAACAGGATTCTGCAATGCAAATGGACCTTGATAAGATGCTAGCTCCTTTTTCCTCCAGAAAGCAGTTGTACTTTTAAGAAGACCCATTATCCAGATGCTGCATATGGTGGAAGGACTCATGATGTTCAGTGCTTATGACTAAAGTAGGACGATGATGTGGCTCGGAACCCAGCATTTCCATTGCATAGGACATTTTTTCTTCTTTTACATCTGTTTGAGACTTAACAAGTTGGCCAGAGACGCATTAGTGCCTTAACTGCGTTTTCATCAGAACAAAGCAGACTGACTTTTTGTGAGAGAATCGGGCCAGTGCTGGGCACAAATGAAAATCTTCTCCACTCTGTCATTTCTCCATGACAGATTCTGTGCTATAAATCTGTAGATAATAAAGGCAGCTGGTTGCACACCTAGCTCTGCAATGCTGCTGTTCTGCCCATGTACGTGAATCCATAGAGAATTTTTTAGGCCTATGTGGCAGTTTACAGAGAATGTCATCATCACTAGACATAGATGCAACCAGGCAGAGTTGAGGAGCTCCTGTGGCATTAACTTTGGTGTTTGATGGAATGCGCAAGATGAATATTCATGCAGGAACAGCTCTCTGGGTATGGCCAATGAATTAGCTGTCAAAATGTAGCAGGTATCAAATTTTAAAGAGGTTATGCAAGACTGGTATTCGATGGAAGAAGCAAAATATAGAATATAATTAAATCCCTTGTAAAAAAAAACCCAAAAACAACAAACATCTTTCATAGCTTATTTCACAGGAAGCTTAAACACAGACGTTCCTGTCAGGCTTTGCTGTAGTGGTACCAGTATCAACCCCACAGGCCTGTAAAGGCTGCTGCAGCTGCCCCATCCCTCATCCTGTTTTCAAGGCAAGCTGCTCCAAACCCCAAACCCCAAAGCACATGCCCATGCAGTTGTCAATTCCTTGAAATGTCTCTCAGGCCATAGGAAGTGGTGCATGGAGTAGTGAATTTATCCTGACGCTTTCTTCTCTGAAACCATTTTATTGCACCATGGGCTTGTTCAGCCTGGAGAAGAGAAGGCTCCAGAGAGACCTCAAAGCAGCTTCAAGTACCTAAAGGGGTTGACAAGAAAGCTGGAAAGGGTTTTTTTACAAGGGCCTGTACGGATAGGACAAGGGGGAATGGCTTTAAACTGACAAAGGGGAGATTTATATTACATATAATGAAGAAGCTCTTCCCTGTGAGGGCGGTGAGGCCCTGGCACAGGTTGCCCACAGAAGCTGTGGCTGCCCCATCCCTGGCAGTGTTCAAGGCCAGGTTGGACGGGGCTTGGAGCAACCTGGTTTGGTGGGAGGTGTCTCTGTCCATGGCAGGGGCTTGGAACTAGATGATCTGTTAAGGTCTCTTCCAGCCCAAACCATTCTATGATTCTGTGATGATTTCCTTTTCAGCTTTTAGCTGACTATTTTTTTGTAGCACTTGCCATAGAAATATTTCTTCCATTTCCTGATCTGGTACCTGCATCAGCATCTCCTTGGCCACAGGATCATGAACACAATGGAGAGGAACATTTTCAATGTTCTGTTTCTTGAGTGGAAATATGAGATTCTTGACTTCTTGCCAGTAGTTCTATTGTTAGGTGTGGAAGCTCAGGAGAAAATGTTGTTACTGTTTATATTGCGATTTACATCTTTATCCTTTCTTTGCACTGTTATGGTCCACTGAAGTCATTTAATTTGAAGCTTAATGATTGTGTTTTCAAAAATTTCTTATTTTCTTACTGCATCGACTATTCCAAGTAGACATGTTTGGGAATTACTGTATGAAGCTAAGTTCAGCCAAAATGTGACAAGACTTTATATCCAAATTATTTTGTTCTAAAAATTTAATGTCTGGTAATCTTTCACTGTGCAATAGCTCCACCATGGTTTACCCCTGATATGCTCCGTGTTTCCATGAGGAAAGCTGAACTGGAAGCAGAAGTTTTTCAAGGCCCTGTCAGGGACATGTGAGAACTTCTTGTCATGAAGGGAATGGGGAAAGGAGCAGTCTAGCTTTTGAGGGGGACTGACGAACCAAAGACAGCAATTATACGATGTGAAGGCCTTCAGTACCAGATTCAGTACTGGATTTACTGGTCCTTATTTTGATGTTCTGAAACAGGTTTGTCTGCCTAAAAATATTCAGTACAGAGGAACTGGTTTTATGTTTTAGGGGTTTAGTCTAATTTGGGCTGAAACCTAAAATGGCTTTTTTGCCCCACAGATTAAATCAGCTCCAGTTTACATTTACGTTTTCACTAAAACTTCTGCTTCATCCAAGGACTGGTACATAATGCCCTTTCATAAAAATCCTCATCTAATATCAACTAGACTTCTTATCCACTATATTTATGTCCATGAAACATTTTTGGTTTTGAATACTTCCAGTAAGCAATGCTAGACTTTACCATTGCGTAAGATTTTTATCCCATTGTTTATCTTTTTGTATCTGAAGAATATAATTTGCTTATATTGCTTTGCAATTCCACTTCTCAGTATTATTTGCCAGGCGTTAATCGTATCTTTGCTTCTTAATTTTAATAGTTGTCACTAGTTGGCAATATCAATGACCTATGTAGTCTAAATCCACAAGCAACTTCATTCAGAACAAAACTTTTGTCTTTCTCTTTATGCTAACAGAAGCAAGAGATGAGCACATGGCCAGCGAAATGCGTTCACATTTATTTCCCCTCCCCATCACTCTGGTTTCTGAAATGCAGTGCAGGCAGATAGTTTCTGGACAAGTCTAGCAGAACAGCTAGCTCTCATTTTGTGTCTTTGTAGAATCCCATATCCTTGAAGATAAAGTTCACCTGATCTTTCCAGGCCCACTCCTATTTACCCTCCCTGGCCGCTGCTGTTACTAAGCCATTGCAAGTCCTGGCCATGACAAGAAGGGGGCAGACAAGAAATCTGGAGAGGGACTTTTTACAAGGCCATGTAGTGATAGGACAAAGGGGAATGGCTTTAAACTGACAGAAGGGAGATTTAGATTAGATATAATGAAGAAGCCCTTCCCTGTGAGGGTGGTGAGACACTGCCACAGGTTGCCCAGAGAAGCTGTGGCTGCCCCATCCCTGGCAGTGTTCAAGGCCAGGCTGGAGGGGGCTTGGAGCAACCTGGTCTAGTGGAAGGTGTCCCTGCCTATGTCAGGGAGCTTGGGACTAGGTGATCTACTGATCCCTTCCGACCCAAACATGATTCTACAAAGAACCTCACATGGTGCTGCTTAAGTACATCACCTCCCTTAGCTCTTCTGGAGGCAGGTGAGAAGAAAAGAGTTTGCCATTAGGCAAGTTGTCCCCAAAACTGGACTTTCTTCACTTACCTGAAGATTTCTCTGGCAGAATTAGGCTTCAGCAGCAACAGCTTCAACTGTCATGGTAGAGGGGTATGCGAGAAAGGCTGCCTTTTTCTTGCCCAGAAGCAAAAGGATACAGTTCAGTCAATATAATTTTAGCCATTACTAATAAAATGCTTTTGGCTTTGTACTGACCTGGCAGTGCCAGGTGTTAAGATTTGTCTGGTCTTCTCTTGTCCTGAGCTCCTTTTATCTTGTTTTAGCCATGATAGCAATTGCATAACAGTTAGGTGATTGCTACCTAACTTATTTTAGCTCTGTAAATACTGCACACGGCAACGCCTAAAAAACCTACACAGTAACTACTAACAAACATTAGTTCTTCATACTGACAAGCTGAGAGGGGATGTTGTGTGCTGTAACTAATAGCTAATGGGGGAAGAAAGTCATGTTATAGCGGGGTCCCAGTGAGGAAAGAGCATGTTAACATATTGTCTTATAAAATGTATAAAAATAAGCCCAAGCCACTGTAAGACTGAGGAGGAAGAAAGCCCTGGCAGCAAACACATGTTTTCCAGGGAAGAAAGCTGATCTGTAAATGTCCCTATGGGAAAGACATTTTCAATTGCTCTATTTTCATTAAAATAACCTTTTCAATTAACCAAAAGGAATTATTAACATTCTTATGAAGAGACTATTTCGTATCCATCAAGCCAACAACATGAACCATAATTTAAAAAAAATTCAGCATAATTTATTTCTAGGACCCTCTGGATCCAGAGGTGCAGTCAAAGGGTGATCATTATAGTAAAATGAAAGGCAGAGACTAGGTCAGTAACTGCAAGGTTCAGTCTTTCATACACTTCAAGTCACTTCATTTTAGAATCACAGAATAATTTGGGTTGGAAGGGACCTTTAAAGGCCATCTAGTCCAACCCCCTTGCAATAAGCAGGAACATCTTCAACCACATCAGGTTGCTCAGAGTCCCGTTCAGCCTGGACTTGAACATGTGCAGGAATGGGGCATACACCACCTCCCTGGGCAACCTGTTAATATCTTACCAGTCACACAAGAAAGAACTTCTTCCTAATATCTACTATATGTGTTATCATTACAGTAAAACCTTCTGCTGAAATTTGCAAATGTAGTGAAACTCCATAAATTTAATACCTGATTTTGTCTTGATGGCTGTATTTGGATGTGCATTTTATTTTTCACTTAAATAGCATTTAAATGAACATCACCTCTGTTTTTACACAACAGCGTTCCTTCTATTCTCACTTCGCTAGACACTGCTTTTGCGCTGACTTTAGAAGTGAAGCTTGGACCACTTTTGAGACTGAAGACAAGCAAACAAATGTGCACGTCATCCCCATGTCTGCCTGTGTTTTAAGGTCCAAGAAGCTCTGGCTTTACAGGGCAGGCAGGAAGCCCATGACCATGCCCTTGGCATCCCATGGCTGATACCTTCTCTTCCTGCAGCCACTTCAGCAGCCCAGTCTTCATCACCACAGGCAAACTAGGGCAACTCCACAGGCACCTGTATTGTGCTTTGCTGTGGTGAGAAGGGGATGCCAGGCTTTATGCATTGCAATGCTTCTAAGGGTGTCTGCAGAAAGAAGTTATGTCTATACGTGTGCCAGGAGTAAAAAGTGCTCACATCTCAGCATAGGTAATGAGATGTAGGGGCTTAAAGATAAAGGGAATGGGTTTAGTTTTTCCTGACAACATAGGAACAGCAATTGTAAATACCTGTTTTATGTATTCAAAATGATTAATGTCACCATTTAAGATTAATTCTATAAGGCTGCATAAAAATAGGCAAGGCTTTTCAAATACTGTGCTCTGTCATGACCTGGAGTGGCTGGCCTTGTTTATGTACTACCGTATCCCTCTATAAAATGGCTGATGGGAAAGAACAGAGACACTAGGGGATTATTCAGGGTATAATTTCTTACACATAGGCACTTCTGAAACAGTGCACCTTGCTCTCTCTGCCTTTTCCAGCAGTGTGTGCAGCTGGAAGATGCATGCATGTGTGAAAACACCTAATAATTGAGGTATTATTTTTAGTTTCTCTTATGCTACCAGTATACTAAGTCCATAAGAAATCTAATAAAAATCTGTCAAAAAAAGCCTAGGAAACAAACAAACAAAAAAAAACAAACAAACAAACAAAAAAAAAACCAAACAGGTCTGGCTTTTTGCTTAGAAGAATGTAGGTAGGAAACCTTGCCAAAGGCCATTGAGCCCGCAAGCAGATCACAGAGAGCAGCTCTTGGCAGAAGGAATCAGCAGATGTTTGCTGGCTAAATGAGAGGTCTTTACTGCACAGAACTGCTGACTTCCTTAAGACATATATCAGTTTAAAAGGCAGAGATATAGGTCTATAGTGGTAAGTTGTTAAATTGAAATTGAAGTAGGCAACTTTCAAATATTTAAAAAATCCTGTCTGGATTTTGTTTTTCTTATTTCGACCTGAAGGAAATGCTCTCCAGTCCACAGAAATGTGGAATCTGGGATCTGGGGTGCTATTCATGTATGGGCAACCCAGAAACAGGAGATAAAAGGCTGAAGTACCAACAGATGATGGGACACTGGTCCTAAACAAGGCAGCTTCCACTAAGGGTGGGACCTGAAAAGGAGAAGCAGCCCTTCAGAGCCAATAACAAAGCTGAATTCCAATGAAACCCTGGAGGAAAGAGCTGGCTTGTCAGTGAGAATCAAGAAGGAAAAGGCTGGATACACATTGGTGTTGAAATCTGAACAGAATCTTATCACAAAAGCATCATCTACCAACCGGCTTCGCCCTCAGCATCGCTACAGTCTGCACCAAATACTGAGGCTAGGCACAGACAAAGGTTGCCTTAAATTCAAGGTACTTCACGGAAATTTCAGCACAGTAGCATCTGATGTTCTACACATACAGAGAAGATACTTCAGGAAATCTGCTTCAATTTAAAGGGTGACCCAGAAAAAAGCATAACAAAACTAACAGCACTATTGACAAAGAGCAGCTGAGTCAGGACAGCACGCACCTCTTCAGTCACGTCCTGAGTACAAGGAGAGCAGCAGGGGTAAGCCACATAAAATACTTAATTAAGTCTGAGATAGGAAATGTAAAATGAAAGTACTTCACCCAAAAAACTGAAATCAGATTTCACTTTCTACAGGGCATGAGGCCTTGTTCTTTATCTTTTTATGTAGATTTATTCTGGCAAAGCAAAAAAGAGTCTGAGAGGATGACACGGTACTTTAAAATTATACATTACCTCACATGCCCCTCACATGAAGTGCTGCATGCATATGGCACAGGATATATTTAACATGACACTGTCATTTGATGCTTTCAAACATCTGAATTCCGAATCTTGCTGTGCCCAAAGTGTTAATTGCTGCAGCTGAACAGTATTTTCTGTTGATGTGTTGCAGCAGCCAGCACGCAGGAGAATTTTTACACTGAAGGGAACCATGTGAATTAAAATTTGATTCGTGACTTGTTTGTGAAGTATTTGATATACAAGATTTATTTTTTTTTTTTTGTGATAAATTTGTCTCCTCCCCCCTGTGACCAGAGTTTGGAATGGTGCCATGTGCCCTAGTAAGCTCAGACTGGTGCAGAACAGCCCATCTGTTTATCAACACCACAAACATTGCTCTTTCCTGGCTCCTCACCCAGTGAGCCCAGTTCAGAGAGTCTGTCCTGATTCGGCCAGCAGCAGCTGTTCCTTTGGCCACTTTCTGAAAGGACAAGAGCACCCAAAGTGAGACTGAAGTGACTGATCACCCCAACTGATCATCCCAAATCACATGGGGATGCGCTAAATGCAAACTTCTTCGAGAAACACTGTCCACAAACACAAGGAGATCCTGTTTATACAAACACATGCAGCAAGTTTAGTAAAAGACCTTTAGAATAGAAGCCTGTAGTATATTTGCTTTCCCTCCAAGTTATCTGGGAAAATCAAATATATTTAATGAAAATATTCTAGTAACTACAAAGAAATGTGGCAGTCATAGTCCATCAGGGTTGTTATAATTTTTTGAAACACTTAACTTACTAGAAAAGGCACTTCAGTGTGAAAGCCACTCCATCTCTATTGACAAGTCATAGACAACCTTAAGACAAAAAGTGCTGAGTTTTAGCACTACCAGCTCAAACCCAAATCTATTGACTTCTATTCTCAAGGACAGGCTGGGTATGCCAGCAGGCATGAATAAAGTACAACACCACTCAGCAAGAAGGCTGCAGCTTGAATCTCCCATCCTGATTCTCATTTCCATGAAAAAACCACAGGTTCAACCTTTCATTTAACAGGAGTGACCCCCATCTTTAGTGAGATCAGTAGTGAGATCCTGCTGCTACTCAGCAGCAGCAGAGTTCATGCAGCCCAGAAATAGGACTGGGAGTGCAGGTCCCCCATGTCCCATTGACTACCAGGTGAGACCCTCTCTCCCTCTGGCCACCCATTGCTCCTGCTCAGCTCGCCACCCCACTGCAGAGAGTCAGTGAGGGAGATCCCGACTGGTCATGGGGAGCGTGACATCTGCAGCAAACACACTACTTGTATCTCATATCCTCCACCTTTTATTAGGAACAACATTAGATGTGCAAATCGGGGTTGATTAATAGCTCAGGAAGGTGATTTATGGACCTTGCCAGAAGTCTTTTTACCCATCCATCTGTCATGCCAGGAACCTAAATAAAAAGAATTAGTTTAATACAGTGCTTATACTCCTATTATGCAAATCACCACGTTTACAGAGTTAGACACAAAAGTGCTGGATATTCCATACATGCTCAACCACAGTCTTGAGGGGACAGGAAAGAGCAGGGGACGGTGACACAGGGACAGTACACCCCCCTCCACTGTCCATGCAGGATGGCACGTGGCCCTTTACCTGTCACAGCCCCTTAGTCACAGCTCCTGGAATAGCATCCCTCCTCCTCACGTGGCTCTCAGTCCTGCGCCCTGCCAGCCCCATAGGCTCAGCCCCAAGTCCAGAGATGAGCTTGGAGACTTGCTGCCACTCCGCTTTCAGGCTGCACCACCTCCTGCTTGCCTCTGCTTAAGCCAAGCCTATGTGACATGTTGCTTGCAGGGGGATGACACAGGAGCCTTACAAATGATAGCATTGCCCTGTACTTCTTCCTGCAGTCATCTGTGTGGGAAGCAATAAAACCTCATTATTTCTACAGTGAGGAATGGGCAGTGACGGAGGCAGCTATTAAAGAAATACCCAGAGCTTTATACAATGCAGGGTGACACCAACAGGCACATGGAAAATGCTAATCCACCGTAACAAGGAAAGGTAGTGCGTTTTATTCTCAGTGCCTGGATACCCTTGTTAGCACATTCAGTGCATTCACCCCATGGTGCATGCTCCTGTGAACCAAAATGCTTGGAGAAACTCAAAATTAATACTTGCAAATTGTATTACATTTTCCCTGCACATAAAGCTGGTTTTATCCTTTGATTATAAAGAAATATGAACAAGTAATTTAGGGAAAAAAATACTATTTTTCCTTCTTTCTTTCTTTATAAAGGGAAGATGTTCAACCAAGCAGCAGCAGGGAAAGGCAGTAATCCCATGCAGGAGCAAATGACCTCCTGAGGGACTCCCAGGAGAGCAGAAACAATTTCTTTCTCTGCTCTGCAGATACCTTCCCCCCCGGCCCAGTCATTGCACTCAGACCCTTATGGGGAAGATACCTGGTATATAAGAACCTTCAGTCCTTCATCCACAAGGGTTTTTTTTCACTCCTCTACAAAGCTTTCTCAAAAAGAAAACTTCCCTTCCTGTGCTTCCGTGCTTTTCGGTACACCTTCTCAGGGGACTAGTATTGCTCCAGGGATGATATTTTTGTGTGCTCCAAACCCCATAATATGTTGCTTGGGTTTGCCTTATTTGCATGTTAGAAAGGTGTTATTGAGTGTGGAATTTAGTGCTCCAGCTCCATTCTTAGTGTTTTTCCATCTTATGTGCATACGCAAAAATTTCTACTCTGAGATGTGCAGTGACCTCTTTTTTTTCAGTGCAAGAAATGTTTTCATTAAAAATAAAATAGCAGGTACATCAGGACATTTCCTCTTGTAAAGCCTCATGTTCTGAATATAAAATAGGAATAGCCAATCTCTACAATGCTTTCTTATCATGCTGTGCTGCTAAAAATGAGAGCGAGGGAGATTGGGCTGTTGCATAACGCAGATAAAATAAACTTTATAGCCAGCTCTATAACCTCTGTAAATAATTAATAATAGTAATAGTAACAACAACAGCAATAATAAATTCTTCTAGTAGTATTCTTTGTTTCAACACAGTACTGAAACAGTTCAAGGAACTGATTGGGATTTCCAAGAGCCTGTGGTTGGAGCAGAAGGCACCACAGTGAAGCCAAGGCTGCCCCAGCTAGGCTTACCTGGAATCCCGCTGCACATTTCCCCTCCTTGTAGCTGCTCCCTGGAATCTGCTGGGTTCAAAGAGACATCCAAGGTCTGGCAAGCCTGTTGCTCTCTGCAAGATGAGTGCCCAGCCCTCACCAGCACATATGTAGAAACAAGATAATGCGATTCATTAAGTAAACAGTTGTTACTCTGAGTATGCAAGAGGCAGCAGATTCACCCAATGATGCTGATGCGAAGCAGCTTGCCGGCAGTGTTCACAGGACAGAGGGACTGGGACTTGGCTCGGTGCTTACTTTAAATACATGACTCATTCCACTGAGGCCCAACAGCAATATGTATATGCTTAAAGTGAAATATTTTTTTTATAATACATACCAAATCAGGACCTGCATATAATTTCGGAGCAAAAAGCTCCATTTTCATAGCTATTCACTGCGGGCCTCTCATTACATTCCTTTTTAGCTGAAGGTACATAGTCTCATTTGTGCTGTGAATATTTATAACTGCAAATTTAAATGATCTCTTTTTCAGTAAAGAAGCTTAGCATTCTAAGGCTGGTTAAATCATTTGCTTGAAAATATTCACAATGTGAACACAAACTAAGAGCAAAAACTATCAAAACAAATTCACAGAGACATTCAAAAGAGCACATACAGCATGCATATCAGTTCATTTGATCAGCTATTGTCTTACCGGTGTACTGACTAAAGCAGAACTCAGAAGGCATGAAAATTAGTTATTTCCACCATCTTGAGGAGACGACATTAGTATGCTGACACTAAACTCATAGCTTCTGTAACTAATATGCCTTGTTGGTTACAAATTGCGTTTGAAATATTCTGAAATGTTTGAGTTGGCTGAATTATCCAAAACCAGAATTGTTAATATTTTTACAAATAGAAGCTGTCAGGTTTGTTCAAGGCAATTCACAAATTCGTACCACTCTTTATCTGACAGAATTCAGATCACTGCCAAATAACGGGCATAATACCTCACAAGTCCCAGAATTTTCAATTAATTTGGGGTAAAATATAATGCAGTTGAAAAGTCATACTGCTAATTACTCTGATTTAAAGAGCATTTCAATTACCTAACTGAAGAACAGATATAGTGCACTCAATTTAGGTGGTCAGTCACAGTTCAGAAATAATGAATAGTAAATGATTAATACAAAGCACAGAAACAGTCTTAATGTGAAAATTATTCCTTTGAATAACCTAGTGGATAGTTGGCAACAATAGACACTTGCAATCAATTAAAGGAGCTGGCTGCAGATTCACACTGGAATAATGCTCCCATGGAAAGTGCAGTTTTTCATGTTTTACTCAAAATGGGTTTTGTCCCCTTGGAAGGTCCAGATCCATGTGTTTGAACTTACTTCTTTTTTAAATCAAAGGAGGCAACTTATCAGCCAGATGATAAACTTTTAGTGGTGTTTCCATATCGGATTAGTGTCCTGGTGCTGTTGAGGTAGTGTCAGTGGGTGCCAGCTTGGAGGGTGCATCCAGGGACTGACGAAGAGGTGATGGGAGCTGGGGAGAGCCAGGCTGTGGAGGGGTCTGGGAAGTTGTCTGGAAAGAAGTTTCCGGGAGAAAGGGGACAGCCAGAAATGGAACAATTTAACAAAAATTAATCACAGTATCATAGAATGGTTTGGGTTGGAAGGGACCTTAAAGATCAAATGTAAAGAAAAAATAACCAGTCACCATTGGTAACTAAGCATTCATACCAAAACCACAAAATTAAGGCAAAGAAATAAGTTAAAATTCTTCTGAAAATAGCTTAATTCAGTGAAAAGTGACCTTCAGATCAGTCAAAATATATTCCAGAACCTTGCTACATCTCCCGACCCTTCCCAAGGAAAAGAGAATGCAGAAAAATCTTACCGTAAAAATGTTCCATTCCAACTACTCCAAAATTATAACAATAAAACCCCACCTATTCTGAAAGTACATTTTAAATCAGAGCATACGAAATTTCTATTCAAAATAGAAAGTAAGAAAACAAAACAAAAAGCAAACTACATTTTATTTCAGGGAAAGCAAACTAGGAATGTCCCAGCTGCTCAGTACTATGAACAGGACTTATAAATCCTGCTCTTTTCAGGAGTACGTCATATAACTGGGTATTGTTGTTATCTGTGTATATTTTCCCTTCCTTCAAAATTTGTATAAATTATTTGCCATAGCAACTCCCAGTGATAGTAAGTTGTACAGTTTAATTACATGTTGCATGAAATTATTCCCATTTGTCAGTTTTTATGTTCCTACATAAGAAATTCTGTTCAAACAAGCCATAACTTCCAGAAAAGGGGTTGTTTTTATACTTTTATCTTAATTACCTATCCAGTCATTGTTTAAACCTTACTGCAGGTATGCTGGCATGCCTAGGTAGCAGTGCCAGGGCTGACTGAAGCCGCACAATTTGCAGGGTCCCAATGATCCCCTGGTTCCTGTCCCCATGCAGCCAGCCCAGCTGGAGCAAGTGGCTGGCACATTAGGGCTTGCAGAGGAAGGAATAGGCTTCATAAAAAGTTGGAGGTGTTGCAACATTTGGCCTCAGTGCATGCAAGGATCTTCTCCAGTGTGAGCACAGCAAAGAATGGGATGGGAAACTCTGGAAGCAAAACCACTGGTTGATATTGCAAGTAGCAAATTAAAGAGGAACGAAATACACTGATTGAATGTGGGGTATTTTCATAACCCTCCTCTCTATGCAATTTCCTGAAATGCTATGGAAAAAACCTACCACAGAGACGAACAGTGCGAGACCTGCTTTTTACCCAGCCACAGTTCCCCTCCACACCAATGTCTTTTTCATGGTTTTTGTCCTGCAGTCCAGATGTTTCACGGCACACCACCCTGAATCCCAGCGGGGAGCAGAGCTGTGTCCACGGCTCCAGCCCATTCCCATGGCATTGCCACACCACATTGGCAAGTGAGTCACTGGTACTTAACTGCTCAGGAGAAGTCAAGTGCTAAAAGCAGGGGTCACCAGAAAACAGCTTGTCATGAAGAACACAAGAGTAAGTTGTAGCTGAGGTCTCTACACAATAGATGCAGATATTTGCTCAGAGGCAGCAGTTCTGTGGGCTTTGTTATGACGTAAGAATGAATGATTATGAGTGTGAGCGCACTAATGCTTACCTTGCTATTGCTGTTCCTCGGTGTCCATCTAATCCACTTAAGTAGAAAAGTAAATGGACATGACACTGGTGGTGGTGGTGACTCAGCACCCACTGCTGCAGTTTCTTCCTCCTTGGTGGATCCTCTTCTGCATAGGTCTTCCCCGAAGTGTCTCCTCTGTGTAGGCAGTAGCTCTGTGTACCTTAAAAACATGGGGACAGGAGGAAGAAAGCTCCTCATGGCTGAAACCTCTCTTGGCCCAACAGAAGTGTTGGAATTCACTCAGTTCTTGGCCCATCAAGCTGCCACATGGCCCTGTGCGTGTCATACAAGAAGGTTCCTACCTGTTCAATGATCCACAGGAAAGCTGGCAAGGCTTTAGAACTGTTTTTCCTGTTTGAGGTGCCAAAGGCCCTGGCAGCACTAATTACATACCTTAGCTCAGTTCTGCAAAGATCAGGAGAGACTTGACTGCTTGTTTCTCATGTGTTATTTAGAAACCAGCACAGCTGATGCTGGAGGTGCTGCACTGTTATGAGCCACCCCATAAGGAAAACTGACCTGACAACCAATTTGGCTTTTTCTTTGCTATTTACACTGATGTGTCAGAGACAGCTACACAAGGAATTGGGAAAAAAAATATGTTTTAACTTACTGCGCTGGCAAAAAATGTCTCTGCTTTTCTCTCCTTGCTGGGCCTGCACCAGCCCCCAGTGACACTTGAGCAACCTCTGGGGGTTCACACATGTGTCTAATACAGCTCGTGTTTCCATAGGTCTTCCAGTCTATTAATAAAGATAGTATATTATTAGCTGTCCTTAATAATAAAACTCCCTTCCTCTTTGCCATTCTGAGTCCCCTCAGTTGCTGCTGGAGCTACCACTTCTCCCAAGGCAGAGCAGAATGTCTCAAACCTCAGGCACAAGCAGAATATGAGTCCCTGCCTGGTCTCAGTGCTCTGAGCAGTTTATCAGTCTGGGTAAGAGCAGTTCCCAGTCCCCAAGCAGAGGAGGAGAGGTCAGAGGGATGAAAGGCTTCCAGCCCCTTCCTGGTTGTCCTTGGCTTTGGGCTAAGGAGGTGACTACCTAGGGCACCAGCTCATCCATCTCAGGAGGCTCGTGGCTTCTCAGTGGAGCTGTTTTCTGAAAGACTTAAAACAGTCCTTCTCAACTATTTTTCAGGTACTCATCACAAACATTTACCTTTACACTGGCACTTTAAATTCTCCCCTATCTTTTTACCTGTCCCTTTTTTTATAAAAAGCCCAAAACAATTCTTCCTCCTGGTTGTTTCCATCCAACAGTGGACCTTGCAACTCACAGTTCTGAAATGACCCTTGTGGGGTGGGTTGTGCTCCATGATCCAGATCACTGTCTTCTGCTTCACACTAGAACAGGAGACCATAGGCAAACATAAAAATTAGGGAAAGCCGTCAGAAATATAAATGGAAATGTACAAGCAGACCCAACTATGTCCAGCCTATGGTGGTGTACAGGTCTCTTCTGACCTAGAACAACAGAAGCCTCTTGCTGTGCCTGAGCAATCCCAAGCATGTCAGGTGTTTAGATAAAACAGGACAGAGAGGCCATTACTACCTTCAACCTGCGAGATGCTAAAGTTGAGTCTCAGGGGGTCTTGGGTCATCCTCCTCATTCAGTAGGAAGCAAGAGTTTACCCTACCGACTCAGTGGTGGTCACCTACCTGGACACAGGCTGAAAAAGCCAGGAAGGGAGACCCTTCCCCAGAGGCAACCGTGTGAGCAGGGGGAGCTGCTGAGTAAAGGGGAGGAGCCAGTTAATTGAATCCAGGACTAATCTTGAGATGCTCCACCTAACAGCTCTCCTGGTTCTTGCTTCACCACCATGCTTAAACTCTAATGACACTGGTTGCTTTGAGAGTTCAAGTAAGGAAATTTTAATAAAAGCTTGACTTGATGTTATTCCACTACAAGGTCTGTGCTGAATTAAACATAAGGCTGAGAAGATATGTTGACAGTACATCAGCATGAAGTCCTGCTGGTCACTGCTGAATACGGGTAAATAGTTTTATGTCATTTTCTTTAAGGCTCATTTCCAGCTTTCAATCAGTCTCATGTATAACATGGCTGAAGTGCTGTGCAAGACATCTTATCATGGCCAGTTGTCTGAAATGTGCAGATGTGGCTAATTTTGAGAAATGAATCACTTGTCTTTTCCATTTTCATCATTATGGTGTGAGCCTATGCTGAAATAGAAATGCATTCAGCCAGAGTATACTGTGCCTAATACGCACAGAATATCACAGAAAATAGCTATGTGATAAAAAAAACCCCTAAATAATCTGTGTAGTCCATTATCGATGTGCAGCTAAGCTGTAACTTTCTGAGTGTTCATCTCTAAGACAGCAACTTTATTCTTTGATAAAAATAACATGTTTTCCAGACAAAGCAAATACCACAGGGCAGATGTACTTGGAAGAAAGTGTGTGAAGGGTGTAATCTGGAAATCTATCATTTTATGATGGGCACAGTGCCTGGGAGGGTAGTAGTCCTGCAGGCCTGGGTGCCCATAAACCACAGCAGAGCAAAAGAGAGCACATACGTTGGACATGTCCACAAGAGAAGTGACAGAGCAGCCATGAGAACACGGTGGGCAGCTGTGCAGAGCTGCTCTTACCCATGTACGTGGTACATAAAATTCAACTTGCACAAGGCCAAACAACGGGAAGGCCCTGTTAAAAATAGGACAGCACTGGAAGAATGGCAGAACAATGACACAGTGTGTGATGGGGCTTATCAGCCTGTGGAAAGCATTATATTTCATGTTTGTCTGTGGTAGCGTGATATTGCATTTGGTTCAGGCAGTCTCATCGCTACTCTAGTCCAGTTAATTTAAGAAATGTATTGATTTGCACAGTTGATAAATCTCTTTTGGTACAACAGCATGAACTGTTGTAATCCAGCACTTAGGGAGCAGGATTTCATTGTCAGGGGACAGGCGCCAGGCAAGCAGGGTGATATCCATTCTTGCCACAACACAGCAGGAAGTTTATTTGGATTTTACCCAAGTGCTAAGATCTAGATACGAGGAGCTACAGTCAAACTTAAGGCTGCATATACCTACCTCATCTGGACCACTTATCTGGCACACACAATGGCCCTGGGATGATGAGGACCAGTGTGGGATGCTGCTGCAGTGAGAGTATTTCACTGGGCACCGAATGAAATGTACTAGAAGAGGCAAAGCTTCCCCTGTTGAAGATCTCACCCGGAGTTGTCCATCAGACCATACAAAATGTGAATGGCTGTTCACACTACTCAAAAAGAGGAACAAAAATGCATTCTGAAGGGTCTGTTAATTAATAATCACAGCACAGGCTGGAGGCAGTGCAGCATATTAACTTCTTAAGGTGAAAGTGGGGAAAGAAAGGTGCTGACAAGATATTACTGAATAAGGAAAAAAAAAATGGAAAAACCCAACAAAAAATACACAACATGAAAGGTTTATTAACATTTTCCAGGGGACTTAAATGGTTCTCTCCTCTCATGGATAAGAACAAAATTGATTTGAGGGGATAGCTTTATTAAATTAAAAGTTAGCTTTAAAAAGTTTTATACAGTAGTGTTTTCCGGAGATTAATATGAGCCTGACACTTCCCTTTGTTTGAAATTTCTGGCAATGGCTTATCACTCTGGGCAGGATTCACGAAATATTTTGCATCATTCAGTAAAATGCCCATGTCATGGTACTTACTGTGGTGTTGAGCTAAAGAGCATCTTTCCAGTTCCCCGAGTGACTGAATAACCAGAGCCTCCTCCTGTCAGTACACTGCACGGCAGGGAGAGAAACAGCAACTCTCCAGCCATCTGGCTGTGGCATTTTCCATGTGTGGCCCCAAAACCATAGGAAGTTGGCAGTAAGAAAGCAAGCCATTGGGATCATTTCCATCAGATGTTAAAGTTGATCAGACAAGTGTCTCCTTCACTGCAGCCCCAACTAAGCAGAGCTTTTCAGTGGTGAGAACCACAGTGTGCTTAGCTGGACCCAAAATTATCACGTTGTGTCTTCTCAGGAGGCTTTGTCACCCCTTTCCTCTGCTGGGACCACAGGAGCTTCAGTACTGCCCAAGCAACCTCCTCCACCTACAAAAGCAGCCTCTGCTTGAAATGGAGCAGAAGTTTGGAGGTATCAAGCCTGAAAAGATGATGGGACATCAGGTTTCTGAAAAATTGAAAGTTTTGTTTGTCTTTTAAAAGGAATGTCAGGTCTGCAACATAGAACTGCATGGCCCCTTTAATGCCACCAAAATCAATATTTTCCATTGGCCTCCATGTCCTGGTAGTTTACTGTCTGTCTTTAATAGACTGATTTATCTATTTTCAGAGCTGATAAATTGCAGCATATTAAGATAATGGTGTAACATTTGTTGCTATTAAAATGCATATAACCAAAATTTAAATGTAATTCAATTTTAAGTGGAAAATAATGATCGCTATTGATATGTCCAAAGACAACTTTGTACTCATCCCGCATCAACATTGTATTAAACAGGAAAAAGGTTCACTACGAGTATTTTGAATATATGCTATATTAATGGTGAATCGCAAGATATATTGAAGCTTTTTAGAAAAAAATTGCACTAGTTTATCTTCAGATGCTCAGAGAGTTTTCTGTCAAAATGATTTGTGCATTTTGAAGTACATTTCCTGTAAAAGCGATTACTGAAATGTATTGCAACATTTTGATTCAATTTAGCTAATCTAGAAATTCTCTGCCTGAATTATTACCATGAGTAAAGCCTGAGCTGTCTCATCCAGAGTCTCCTCCACTGCCCATGGGCTGGGCGGCCCTCCCAGGCTGTCTCCCATGATGGTACCTACCTTCAGACCAGGTAAAAAGTGCCCCAAGGGACTCTGTGGTGCCTCCTGAAAGATGTACTCTGTGAAGTTAGAACATCAATAGAGAGAAAGAAGAAAGTAAAGCACCTAAAATACATCTCTACTGAAGAGCTATGCTTGTTAGCATTTTTAACCTATTTTTTTTTCTGAATGAGTCAATACACATGCGTACGGATGGAGTATTTTGATATTGATAATAGTCCAACAGAAGATGGAAACAAGAATTGTACGTTTCACTCTGCTTCATATTATGTAGTACAGCATTTATCTTCATTGGTGAAATAATGTATCCACTTCCAGTGCATGTGATGGGGGGATTTACGTGGAATGGTTGCAAGAGCCAAAACACACCCTTTTGGCATGTGATCCAAAATTCATTTGCTAAACTGTGTATCACAGCAGGTCAGTGATTTCTTGGCCACCATGTCTGTTCTGTGACAGTCACATGAGTCACACTCACCCAGCTCAGCTCAGCTCCTCCAGCCCAGAGAAGCATCACCCGCATCCTGGGAGCAGGAATCTCATTTCCACATTTTATCTAACAGCTTTTCTCAGTGATTTGTCACAGTTCTACATGGAACAGATCCACTTCTAAAAAAAACCAACCAAAACTAAAAAAAAAAAAACCAACAAAAAACCCAAAATGAACCAGAACAACTTATAATAACCCCATACCCTCTTAATCATACTTGACTCGTAATTGTATTTTTAGCTTTGTGATGCAGAGATGTTTGGCATCTATTTTTTTATGATCATTTACATAATTTCTTGATAGGCTCCATCCATGGCCTTTCGTCTGTGCCATCTTGGTCCCTGGCTTACCCCTTCACCAATCTGAAGCAGTTACATGCCTAGCGGCTAAAGCGAGACCTTAAAATGCAGAGAAAGGAGAAGTAAATGTATTATTTAGCTGTAGGAGCAACTATTTTTAAGGAGAATAATATGTAAAACCTGCACAGAGAAAGATATTTCAAAAATGTCTTTACTTAATTTGTTCTTTTGGTACAGCTCCCTGTTTTCTTTAGTGGTGTTACATTCCCCTGAGTTTTGGGATAGTGAAATGGTTTTGCAATCTGGAGTCACCATTTCTTTCCTCAGTCCTGTATTATGTATGATGCAGGAGAAAGCCTCTTCCATTTCACATGGGGGCCGTACCCACAGCCTGGCTCCAAGCCTTTCTAAAAAGCAACATTTGTGAGATGTTAAGTCACTACACTTAAGGTATAGACCATTCAAGTGGATATTTCAAGTGGGCTGAATGTGATAGAAGGACATAGAAATCATTCTTAAAGCTGTGTGTCCTGAGTTTCTTCCTTAACAGCTGCTAAAAGCTTAAACGGTGAAGTTTATGACCATTGCAGAAATGACCAAGAAGTGAAGCATCAGAAAAAAAGTTAAGTCAGTGCTTTTTCTTTTTTTTTTCCTTAAGAGAAAAAGGACTGGATTTCATACTCCACATGGTGACTGCAGTCACCAGGGCCGCCTGTAAAGGAGAAGCTGAAGATTCCATGAACAGACCCCACTCACAGCACTGCTGTCATGCCATGGTGCATGGCTCTGCACCCTTTCTGATGATGTGCATTGCATTACCCAGCCAGTTGCTTCACTACCTGAGAGGTGATCCAAGCCCTCGTCAACACTGCCCTTGCCATGCATGTCTTCCCCTTCAGCAGGTGTTGCCTCAGGGCTGCCCAACAGCATGCCAAGGAAAGGCACTGGGAGGACATGGCAGGGTTGAAAACAAGTTGTAAGGAAAGCCACATGTTGCAAGTAGAAGAAAATAGCTCAAAGAGAAATGAACTCTCAGAGAAACAAAGAAAACAGTTAATAATTTTTTTTATCCAGGTACATAGGGGAAAACAGGCACCACTTCTCAGACTGTTCTGCAGAACTTGAAATTCAGATCCTAACTTGTAACCAGGGACCCTGCAAATCTTATCCACACTTTTCTTGTGTCCATCTATTTCTCCATTCCTGATGGGCCATCAAACCCCCCTCCCCAAACAACAAAACAACCCATATGCATGCCACTGCAGGCAGGGGTATGGAGAACTGCTCCTCCTGCTAACAGGATCTGGCTAGGTCTGAGGTGCCTCCTACACAAGCACCTTCACACTGTGTTTGGTTTAGCTGGTTAGAGCACAAGCAGCTAATATGCAATAGGACTGTCAAGTAAGAAATTACTTGTGTTTCTAATTTAAAGAACTAAAGGAAAGGTAAAGGATTGATGATTAAAATTTAAAAGCATGAAAATGAAGAAGGCAGCTTCCAAAAGCCTGAAACCAGCCTGCAAAGTGCACAACACAGATTCCATGCAGCATTCACTTTCCTCCAAAGCTTTGCATCTCTTATGCATCACACTGAAGCCAAGTTCTGTGCCTGGGATGCAAAACAGAGTGGAAAATGCCCAAATGAAGCCCATTAGTAAATTAATATTTGGTTTCCTAAGTGATTCACAAGCTTTCCACAAGTGGGTAAAGGGACTCAGTGATTAAAATGACTGCTAATACCCACATAAATAAAGAGCCTATTCTGTGCTGAGCAAACATGCTTGTGTTGCTACAGCATGACATCATTAGCCAAGAGGCTCGAGGAAAGAGCAGAGTCCCACCTGGTTCATTCATTTTCAGCTCAGTCACTAATTAGTCACCACAGTCTCTGAAGTCCATATATTAATGGGGAAAAAGCAGAAGCACACATTAGAGCTCAGGCCAATAAGAACCTTTAACAAGTTTGATTAATGTATATTTATAATGATTTAAGTGGGGTCCTCTCATCAGTCACCCCCTGTAAAAGGACAGATAACATGGTCTGAGGGTTCTTTTTGCTCATCGCAGCTTATTATATTAGTCTAAATACTGCCCATCAGCACTCAGTGCCCACAGCATTGCCCAGCACCATCCCCATTCACTGCTGTGAGCACCAGTATACTCTTGTGACAATGAGTGCAAAGGTGGCTTATTGGTTTGGTGATGCTCATGCTGCAGGTCATATCATAACTTAAACATGTTTTTTTCCTCACCTGCAAACTTTTACATGTCAAACAGCATTCCCAGTGCCACCTGTGCTTATGGAAACTTAGGGTAAGGCATGGCCAGGAGTGCCCAGAACCAGCTGTGATTAACAGGCCCAGCTCCAGCAGATAGCACAGGAGCTCTGTACACTCACTGCTGCCAGGAGATGAGCTTAAACTTGCACGCTCCTAATTGCTGCTTGGGTTTGTTGCATTTCAACCACTTCTTTCCAGGGACAGATCCATACAGCCTCTGTCCTCCCTGCTGAAAACAACACTACAAATTAAGCAAAATAATTCCAAGCTTTTTTTTCCCTTTGACATGCTTTTTTAGGGAAGATTTATTATATTACAACTGCTGAAAACTGAGTGGTACTTACCCTGACCATTCAGCATTTAAGCACCTAAAGAACCACAGGTGAAGAATCACAACTCAGCAAAAGAACCTGTATCACTGCAGGTGGATTATGCTTCTCAAGATCCCTTTACCTCCCATTTTTTCAGGGGTCAGGGGAAGACACCACCTCTCAATAGCCATGCGAACAGAGCAAGAACTGCTGTTGCTCAGGACCTCTGCCTGGATCCTGATCACTACCATAGCCAGTACATTCCCAGAAGCCAGGTACAACTGCAGGTGTAGGCTGGTCATTGATTTTGAAGGTATGCAAAATTGTATATATTTATTTTAATCCAGCGTTAGAAACAACAACACTGTCAAAATCTGCACTAGCTGAAGCAATCACTCCTTTACAGGAAACAGTCCTCATTTTCTTTCAAAATTAGAAATACAGGGAATTGGTTAATATATAGAAAACATTGCTGTAGATGTATTTAATATAAGTTCTTCAGTTATGGGTAATAGATGTTCCCAGTGTTGCAGCAGAGCTGCACTGCACAAAATGTGTCAGTTTTGGTTTTGGCTGTTGACAGTTTGAAATATGAACAATTTAGGATGGTGAAAATAGAAAAATTCTGTTGATCTGTAAGCAAAACCCCCCCATGAAATTATAAAACGCAGAAGGTAAATATGACTGAAATTCCAATATAGAAAAAAAAAACAAACAAAACCCCCACATTCAGAGAAGCACTCAGCAAATTAAAAGTGTTGTTTCTATAGAATTTCATTATAATTTAACAGGTACAAGACAACATTAAGCACCAGCTGCAATTACACTCACATCATGACGTGTAGTACAAACTGCAGCTGTTTAATATTTACAGTTCTGAAACTGGGAGCATCTATTTCAAAACAAGCATTATCCTAAGAAGTATTTTCAAGGATGGAGTGATAATAGTACCATTTTAAGCAATACCCTTCAGCTCATATCATCAATTTTTCAGCAAGAAAGCATGTAATATTTTCTTGCTAATATGAACCCCATTTTAAATATTTACCAATTAAGTCCATAAAACCGCACAAAGATCTGGGGGGCAAGGTAGAGGCTAAGCATTTTCTTAGGCTTTATTTTGTCCTGCAAATAATCTCCCACCTCTGTGCCCAGAATATCCTCTTTCTGGTGCAGAGCTCATCATCACAGTGCTGTCCAGACAGATGCTAACTTAGACTCTACTTTATTCCAAGAAAGATTAAAGGCTCCTGCAATGTACAAGTCATCAGCTTGAAATATTGTCATATTTTATATTCCTCAAATAAACCAGGCTTCTCCAGCCTGGAAAAGAGAACAGAGAGGAATGGACTATAATATAACTGTGACAGGCTGGCATGGTTAACAGGGAAAGGTCCTTCATCTTTCCAGCACCAGAGGCAGACCCAGCTCCAGCTCAAAGATACTACACTGAAGTTCATGTGCTGTGCAGCTGCACCACAGGTCTCCTCACTGCTGGTATGGTGGACTTCTGGAAGGACATACTAATGAATTAAAATGAATTAATGGCTGTTGAAGCCTGTGGTCACATTACCACAGACTTTTGAAGGTTATAATCTTGAGAGAAAACACCATGTGCCTTCCTTGGCTCTTACACATCTGTAGGCATTGGGTTAGGCGTTGTAGGCATTGTACTGAGGACCTGGGCTGTGCAGATATTCCTTCTGGTCACCAATGTTTGTATATGAGCCTTTCCAGAAAAGTAAATATATTTAGGAAATCTGACAGGCAAAACACTCATCCCTTTCTGTACAAAATTATGAATGTGTCATGGATTCATTCCTTCGTTCAGTTTCTGGGTGTAACACAGACCTCAGTGACACCCAGGACCACACCAAGCAACAGGGCTGGCAGGCAAAGTAAAAATCCCCCTTTGCAAAAGCATTTACAATTTGCTGTTCTCCCCCTACCCCTCACAACACATAAGATGAAAATCAGACTTTTGAAGGAACATGGAGGGAAAAAAGTCAACCCCAAAACAGACCAGGATCAGCAACACTCCCAAAACAGGTGCTGCTCTGGTTTACAGATATTCCCTGGCTACAGCCACTGCTCTCACATCAAGCAGACCTGAACTCCTGTGAGAAAGTCCAAGATCTGGGCTATTCAACTTCATGTAGTGATAGGACAAGGGGAAATAGGTTCAAACTAAAACAGGGGAAGTTCAGGTTAGATAGAAGGAAGAAGTTTTTTACTGTGAGAGTGGTGAGGCACTGGAATGGGTTGCCCAGAGAAGTGGTAAATGCTCCATCCCTGGCAGTGTTCAAGGCCAGGTTGGACAGAACCTTGGGAGACATTGTCCAGGATGAGGCATCCCTGCCCATAGCAGGGGGGTTGGAATTGGATAATCTTGAGGTCCTATGAATCTATGTAAAAAAATCCCAACTCCTGTAGAATCCAGGAGATCTGGAGAGTTCAGTGTGAATCAGGACTCTTCCATATTCATCACTGCTTGGCACTCTGGTGTCACTGCTTCCCTATTCCTTCTTCTGCATCTTCTTATTCACCAACCAGTTCATTGTGCACAAACAATAGTTTTTAATGAAAATAATGCTGTGCCTGAAAATCAAACCCTTCAAGCCATCATTTTAACTATGCTGCTTTCTGGCAGTGCTGCATGTGATTCTGGACAAGACTGTCTTGAACACAACCAACGTCTCCCCCTGGACCTGCAGGAAACTCACTCAGACAACTGCTATTGAGGGTCTCACTACCCCAAGCATGGTCCCAGCCAATTCAGTTTCTAAAGCATTAGCATGAGCAAAGCCAAACCAGGAGAAAGACAGACATGCCAAGTTTTCTACGCACAGAGGTTGTAAAGACATCTCTATTAAGGCTTTTTTTATTGGTGTTTTGTTTCCCCAAGTGTTAGCCAGTTGCATTTGAAGCTGGCCACTGTTATGGTGACGCATGAGTGAGAACATCATTAACTTTGGCAAAATGCAATTATTGCTGTAAACTAATTTTAAAATGGAAGATTTTATCTTGACTGGAATATGGTTTTCCTTCTAGCTTACCAAGAAGCTATATAAAGTCTATAGTAATTATTTTTCATTAGAGATGTAAAACTTATCTTTATGGACCCCACAATTTTAGTTTTTATGTGTTCTTCTATCCAAGTGATGCAGTGTTCTTAGCTGTCAGATAACATTAACGTATCACAAGAATAATTAATCTTTTTTAGGGTTTTTTTTGTTTGTTTAATATATAAAAATGAATGATACTTACTATGACATTGCCAGCAGTGGCTTTTCCTGGGTACACAAGTATTGTGGAGCAGAGGGGTGAAGTGCCAAAAAGCAGCACTGCCAGCACAACTGAAGCACACAGCTTGCACAGTACCACTGACAGAAACAAACTGGAAGAGATCAAAATTGTGGGGTTTGGTTTTTTTTTCCTATAGTGAAAACTGTTTTGCCCCTTTTTAATATAAAAAATAAAATCAAGTAATGATTTCTGAACATGCAGATCAGATACAGAGCAGTAGAGGCAGAACTTTGATCTTGTGAGATCTGAGGGGTGTTTTCTACCCCAGTAAGGTGGCAGGGTACCTTCTCACCTACGCTCTGGCAGCATCATCACAACTCTCCCTACAAATCCAGCGCCTGGCTCCCTGGCACCCAGCCCAATCCTTCTCATTGCCTGCCTCCAGGCTGGCAGCCATCACCATTCCCCACTCTGGGCTAAAATATTGCCATAAGCCAAGACAAAATAGACACTACTTAGCAAAAAGAAAAAAAAAAGCGGGGGGGGGGAAGGGGAAGAAGAATGACAAAAAGAAAAAACTGGAAACAAAAGCAAAGAGAAGACTCAGAACTGCAGCATATACATCTTCCCAAATACCTCAGTGCTGGAAAGAGGGTGAAAAGTAGGTCAGCAACTGTGTGACGTAGACACAGTGCCACAATAAAACAGTTTCAAGGTTTTTACTTTGCCACAATTGTCTGGGTTAAATTTGGGGTTGTTTTTGTTTCCCCCACTCCCTCCCATTAAAACGGAGAGAAGAATAAAGGGCAGTTGGTTTTAGGGGAAGTTATTAAAACAGTGGTGCCAATCTGCACCACCCTCTGATGACACTCAATCCACCTACACTGGCAGGGCTGCAGCAGGGAACAAAGCACAGTAACATCCAAGAAAGAGCTCTCCCTTCTCATACAGCCCAAGCAAGCATGGTTAGAAGGGAAATCGAACGTATTGCAGGGGCAAATAACACTCAAGAGATGTATTATTACAAAAGGAAATTCAAACAAAAATGTTCTATATCGATTAACAAACTATCTACCACACTCAGCAGAGAAGCTCTGGTCCCTCCTCCTCCTTGCCATCACAGTTCATTCAGACCAGTTCCTTCCTTTGGGATGTGCTGATCCTCCTCTCACTCCAGTTTTCATGCTAATGACATCCCTGAAGCCTCACACCTTTCTAAAGATAGCCCTTCATCATTTGCCTAATCCCTGAATAATTCTTGTGCTAGCTCATTTTCTTGCCAGCTGAATTAATAGTTTGTAATCAAGTCAAAAGAGTAACAAACATCAGTACCTAGAATCACCCACAGCTGCTGCACCCAGAAAACTTTTCACTATAGGGGCAGTGAGGCGCTGGCACAGGTTGCTCAGAGAAGTTGTGGTTGTCCCATCCCTGGCAGCGCTCAAGGCCAGGTTGGACAGGGCTTGGAGCAACCTGGTCTAGTGGAAGGCGGGACAGAGGATGGAACTAAATGATCTTTAAGGTCTTTTCCGGCATACGCCATTTTGCGATTCTATGTAAAGCAGTTGTCTGACCAAAGAAATATGTCTTGTTAGTTCTGTACAATTCCCACTGCTAAAAGAGCCTTACCCTTATCTCACTTCCTATTGATACACCGATTTCTTTAATGACTCTTAATGTACACCAACACCTTGCAGCCACAGAGGCTCAATTCTGAGCCTGTTGTTAGTTTCCCCTCCCGAACCAAAAGGTCCAGTCACAGCACCATGACTTCAGTTGTAGACACACAGATAAACCTTATCTCTGAGCCTTCAGTGTTGGATTCCAGCCCATGCATTTCCAGGCTAAAGGCTGGATTTTTCTCACTGTTGCTCTGAATGTAGCAACTATTTTCCATGTGTCCCTTCCCAACAACTTTTCTGGTTTTGCCCCTTTGATCAACATCTCAGACTTGGACCTACCTGGTGTCTGACAGCTCAGTTTATCTGCCCATGGATGGTGCAATGTCTTGTTTCTTCAGTTCACAGGGACTGCATCAGTCCTGTGAATTGCCTGCCTGTTGTGCAAGTAGAGACAAGGGACTTCCTTGATTGTCTTCTGGCCACATGTAGAGAAAAAGGGAGAACATGACTTCTCATCAGCACCACTACAGCTCCTGACAGAGGAACCTGCCCTAGGATGTAACAGAAATCTTCAGCTCTTGATTGCAGTATTAAACCCTGTCCTGGCTTTGCTACAGTCCTGATTAGTTCCCAAGATGGGATCTTCTTTATTTTGGTCATCCAAATGCATTTTATAATATTGGGGGAGGAGGGGGAAAGGGGAAGGGGAAATGAATCCACATTTCTATGCTTTTGAAATACTTTCCCTTTTCCCATGAGAATTTTCATTTTTCCATTCAAAAAAATTACCTCTTTCCTCAGATCTTCCTGATGGTAACTTCTGGTCAATGTACACCACAGATTTTTGTATTATCAACAGCTTAAGCAGATTATCATGTTTATCACCAGTTCCCTCAATCCCTTTTTGCATCTAAGAATGTGCCTTTTGTGCAGCTTAACTTAAAACTGAGAAGAGTGAGAGCGTTCTGCAGATCTATCTTAAATATAGTTCGGATTTATGTTGATATTGATTTTTTCCTCCTTATTCCCTGGACTTCCTATGCAATTTTTCCTTCCCCCTGCCCCCGCCCCCACCATGAACAGACAAAGAAAGTTGCAGACCAAAGTTTAGTTTCACATGAAATTGGTCTCTGGAAAAGCTAGATTTTTCCATTTTTACTGTATCTGCAAACAGTACAATCTAAGAAAACATTACCCACAGTCCTTGGGCTCTGAGGATTTTTCTTGCTTGGGATTTCCCTCCTCTGTTTTATTCTGTTGTGAGCTGCAAGAAAAGATGCAGAGACCTGGAAGAAACAGCTTCTATTGTTCAATTTAAGTAAAAGTAGATTATACAACCTCATGTTTCTGCATTTCATTCACTTGGAGACAAAGCAGGTTACGCATCATGAATAGCCTTGTCAAATACTTAGGGGACAATTGCGAAAGTTTGCGTATAAATACATATTACAATGTCTTGAATAACATCTTTAATCTGGAATGCTCTCTTTATTAGAGAGCTAAAAATATTCAAAGATATGTTGCTTTGAAAATTCATTGCCCAAATTTTTTAAATCTCTGAGTGTAAGTATTTGAAAAAGCTTAACCACAGCTGACCAGCATACGTTTACCTGCTGCAGATACAGATAGAAACCAAACAGGTGGAACAGTTGACTATTTCTGCTAGAAAAAGTGTGTTTAGCCAAACTGGAAAATATCCACATTAACACAAGCTCTCTTGAATGGACTGGGAAAGCTACTTTTGAATCATGGAAAACTTGAAAAAGTGGGGAAAACTTAAATTCCTTACATTTGTTGGGGTCTTTGATTGATTACCACGTAAGTTGTGCTTTGCTGGATCCCCTTTGGGTTCCATCCCATCTTCACTTTGCACTTGCTTCCCATGAGACAGCAAATTACTTCTTCCTACCCTCAACTCCTGGGGTGTAAGAAGCCAAGATGTAGTGGGAGGACAAGGGGTAATGAGTTTAAAACTTAAACAGGGGAAGTTTAGATTGGATATACGGAAGAAGTTCTTTCCAGTGAGGGTGGTGAGGCACTGGAATAGGTTGCCCAAGGAAGTTGTGAATGCTCCAACCCTGGCGGTGTTCAAGGCCAGGTTGGACAGAGCCTTGTGTGACATAGTTTAGTGTGTGGTGTCCCTGCTCATGGCAGGGGGTTTGGAACTAGATGATCTTAAGGTCCTTTCCAACCCTAACTGTTCTGTGATTCTATGTTTTTCCTTGCAAGTGTACCAGCTAATCGGGCAAAGTTGTTCCAGTATTTCCCTATAACTAGAGAACCCATGATGCAAAATGTTAGAGTTTCTGAAACCTCCTTGTTAAGCAGAACTCTAGCTTGAAGACATGCCCCTCTTCCAGACAGCACATGACCCCTGGAGACCAGCAGCTGGATAACTCTGATGGTATTCTTACTCCCTTTTGACTCTGCAACTGCCAGAAAGCTGTCTTGTAGCCTGGTTCATCAGCCAGCACAAAGGAGCCTGACCTTCTCTGTGACCTCATATGAGCTCCAACATACCTGAAGTCACAACCAGCATTATATATGGAGATGTACATACTGTTTATAGACTCCTAGAATGTTCTGGGTTGGAAGGGAAGACCACCTAGTTCCAACCCCCCTACCATGGACAGGGACACCTTCTGTTAGACCAGGTTGCTCTTGCACTACATCTACCACCCATTCTCAGTTTGTGAGGTTGATTGTTCTAGCCAAAACATACATTTCATATCATCTTAAATTTATTCTTACTTTTACCCAAACATATATCCTATTTGTCAGGCTCATTTTTAAGTCTAATCCTACCTTCTGAGAAGTCCAAATCTTCTCTGAAAAAGGCGTTACATTTGAATTCATAGATGGACTATGCAGCTCATCATGTGTGCATAAGACTTAACATCAAGCTTAATGGGATCCATACAGAAAGACGAATTAAAAATTACAGGGCCAGAAAACAGTTGCTGGGGTGATCAGGGAGTGGAGACCTGCTCATAAAAGAGGAATTTTATGTGGATGAGCAACATATAGGCTGGCAGCATGTGTAATGGCTCTGTATAAATGTATCAGGTACAGAACAGTTGTATTTAGGTTGAAAAGCAAGGTCAGCACTGGTGTTCATGAATATAAGGCTGAAAACTAAATACAACTAGCTTTTGAGACAGACACATATTCAGGGATATAGGGAACAACCAAATTATTTTAGGATGCAAGTTGAACCAAGTTATACACATACGCTGGGGTTTCTTGTAACAAAATAGACTCAACACAATGACCTTACACTTCCATTCCCTCCCTGAGCCCTGCCAGCTCCCTTTTCAATTCCTCAGAACTGACAGGCTTCTGCCAAATGCTTCATTGCTGGTGAAGTGGCAGGTTTCTGACAATAAGCTCTCTTGGCAGGATACTTCTGACCTGCTGCACTACTCTGACAACAGCGCACAGCTGGACCCATCAGAGACTGCATACTTTGGCTGGGTGAGCACTAGGTACAGCCCAGGGGGAGAGTGGATAGAGAGTTGGGGCACAAGCAGCCTCCTCTCCTGCCCAAGGTGATACAAGCTGCCTGCTCCTCTTATTTTAATGCTGTCATATATTTTCATTATGAAACTGAATAAAGCCATGGGTTTGTGTTATCTGTAGAGCAAATCAGGGCTCAGGAGGGTTTGCAGAGAAAAAACATTCAGGTGGCAGAAGGCAGCAGCTGTTTTCACTCCTGTTAATCCAGAGCCTCAGCATAAGCAGTGCTGGAGAACTGGTTTCACATGTGTAATAGGCACAGGTTTCACTTTGCTAGTAGAAACACTCATCTGTAAGTGAGCTGATGTGCAAAGAGAAGAGAAGTTACATACATTGGTGGAAAATGGGGAGTTTGAAGGATAGCCATTTTCTGTCTTTCAGACATTTTTTTCCCTGAACACAAAAAATTTGGAATATTTGTCAACAGTCTAAAATAATTTCTTGCACAAAGTAGCCTGACATTAGCACCAAAAAAACCCCCAAAAAAATCTGCTTTTGTGTGCAAGCCATAGAGAAAGCTCCAGTTTTGCAGAGGTTTTGGGGAGCAGTATCCTGAGTTTTAAGGCTTTTAATATCCTAAAGATTAAGCTACTGTATCTGTATGCTATATGTCTCCTACTGTCTCCTTAATTCTGGGTTTGACAGCAGGAGGAAAGATCACTCAGTTTTCCCAAGGTTTTTGATCAGTGATGACAACTTTATCTTTGTGGATTGCTGATGTCTATTCTGCCCAGGAATCAGCCAGTATTACTGTAAAACTTAATGTCATCGAGCTCTGCTTTGATGGATGACCGAAGTAGCTGCTATTCTATTCAAACGTAAGCAGGAAACTTATAAGAAATTACTCAAGAGAATGTGAGAAAATAATGTGCAGTTCCAAGTGGCATGACAAAGTGATCTCCTTAAGCTTAGCACTTACCTAGCTGCGAACAGGAGTGAAGAAACAGCTCATCATATCTGAATAGCTGATCACATAACTAACCTGACAGGACATTTATATGGAGAGATTAGATCATGGTGTCAAACTGTGGGCTCAGTTCTGCCCTCACCTACACCTTGCACATCTCAGCTTCACACAGCCATAAAATGAAGAAACAGGACAAAGTGCCTTTTTAACTGTGCACACGCCATATTCAGATTCTTGCATTACTGCAAGTCTGCATTTTCTGTTAAATATGGAACTAATGCAGCCAACAGATACGTTTAACAGACATTTGTCAGGACTAATAATTATAAGCTAGTGTATGTTTGTGTAATTGAGGTTCCATGAACATATGAATATCTTAAAGGGGAAAAAAAGGGGGGGAGGGGGTGTATGTATGGTTAAAGATCACCCTAGCTTCAGGCATAAGAAATGTGGAAGACACACATAAACAAGAGCTTGCAGACACCAGGAAATCACAGGGTGATGAGCAGTAGCCAAGCTAGATTTGTCAAGAGCAAGTCCTGCCAAAAAAACCTGATGTTCCATAATGGGACAGCATACCTTAAAGTGTATCTTGAGCTTCCTTTTTCTTTGGAGACAGCAAAGCTTCAAACTGGAAAACTAAAAATACTAGTATGGATGTGATGAAGAGAATCAGACTCTGCTTGTAAATGCTGAAATCAGGTAAATTCTGGATCTTAATATGTGTTAATTTTGACACATATGAACAGATCCTTAGATGTTGTATGAAGGCATTTTATGTTCCAGCACCTGTGTAGAAGTACACGTTTTCCTGCATAGAAATATTAATATCTTGGGCACCGAAGAGTGTGCTAAAATTGAAGTGCAACTACTCTGAAAAAGCAGCCAGTACAGACTCCAAGTATTTTCTGTATCCAAAGCAGTTCTACAGCCTTGTTTAAGAATTGCCATTTAAAGTATCAACACTGCCTAGTCTGCAAAATTATACCATATAATTAGGAGTTAAATTCAACTACCCACAGCAACAATAAAAAGTACTAAGAAAACTCAGACCTGCATATACACTAGGGTTTTAATTCCTTTTTTTATCCAAGGCTAAGTGACTGTGTTCTATTACCAAAAGAATATTGAACAGAAAGTAAATGCAGAGGGACACTCACGAGTAGGCAGCTGTTCAGGAAAACAGTTTAACAAAAATAGCTACTCCGCTGCCTGGATATCCTCCAGAGTCAGGCTGGAGAGCTTCACATACACTTGATTTAAGAAAAAAGGCACAGCTCCCACCCACCATCTCTTTCAGGACCTAGCATCTCTTTGCTCTCTCACTCTTCAGTGACCTCTATATTCCAGTTACACACAATGTCTTCCACTCTCAAGGAGATTGAGCAGCAGAAAGATCTTCAAAAAAAGTTTAACACAAATCAGATTTATTTTCAGCTAATGCATAATAAAAATCTATGCTACTCACTGCCATCAGATATCACAGAAATATACGGATTCAAAAGTAATTTGGGGATATTTGTGTAAGGCCAGTCCACTGGTGGCATTAAATCCAACAGTCAAGAAATACCCATACCAGTAACTGCTTAAAGCTGGGAATAAGAGCCAGAGAAAGGACTACCCTATTCAAACACTTCTTCTCATGTTGTTTCTTAGTTTCCTGCTCTCAATGACTGGTCTTAATTAAGTCTTCAATATGAAACAGCATGGCTTTAATTTAATTTTAATATGAAAGTGTATTTTTATTTGAGAAAACCTCAAGAAGCCCTACTGAGTCTAGGTCACCAAGAGAAACAGAGTCTAAGGTCTCAGGACAAAGTCTTCAGGTGGTGTTTGAAAGCACGTATGTGAACTTGACCAGAGAGCCCTTATGTGAACTTACCAGAGAGTAAGTGCAGATAAAGGCTTTGCTCATGGTAACATTGCCCAGGCAAAGGGGAAACTCTTGAGCAATAGGTTTCCCTTTTATCTTCTCTGGTAGAACAGTCCCCACACAGCACCCTATCTCCAGAGAACCTGTCTGGTTCTCTGGCCCTTCACCCATGAGACAGCCCCCAAGCCCCAGCAGCTATCTCTCAGAGCATAGTGTCATGTATTTCAGTCATGACCGGAGGCATCATATATTGCAGCAGCTCTTGAGTTTTGCTCAAAGAGGTTTCACAGTCTCTAAGGTTTGTTAGCTACTCAGGCTTTTCAGCAGAGGAGAAATGGTTTCCACCAATCCAAAGTAAAACAATTCAGCTACATAGAGAAGAGCCTGTTTGCTTTTGCTGAACATGAAGGCTTTCCAGGATTACCTCTGGGACTGAATTCCTCCCTCATTACCCAAGTGATTCAGGAGCAACCCACATCTACATATGCCCTGGGCTTGCTACTGCATCCATAGTGCTAACACAAGCTGCAGCAGACCTGAACCCCTGTGAACTCAAAGTGCTCCACTGCTCCCACTATGGGCCAAAAGCACTCAAGTAACTCATCTCTTGTAGATAATCTCCCCTATCGTGCTGATAGATAAGACCTTTCCAAATCAGACAGTATCAAGAAGGCTATTACCAGGGTCTCTTTAATCATACTGTGGTCCAGCTAAATCCACACACCTCCTACCCCAAAAGAAGCCAGTTTATCGATTAGGAATCACAATAAAAGCTACAGGAATAAGTGATTTATATTTTGTACTTAAATAACACAAGCCAGTCCAAATTAAAATCAAAACCTACAAATCTCAATCACCTATTTTGCAAGACTATTTTCTCAGGGAGCAACACAGCATCCACAGAGACCATGGAGCCCAACAAACCACAGAACACTGGCCACAACTTATTCGTCTTCGCAGACAGTAACTGAGAAACACTACACTAGATAGAGCACCACTGCTTTGCTGGCATTAAGGTGGAGCTCATGGAATAAACCTCAGTTCCATCCTTTTGCAAACTTAGCCCACCTAAGGCTGTGGTCGTACTGAGCTCATGAACAGTGAGCACTCTGACAACATTCCTTTGCTACCAGTCCAGCTATTTTACCCCAATTTCTTGCAACATAACAACCTAGGACATCTTAGCACCAGCTTTGAGGCTAAGCTGCAAGGTCAGCATTATAAAGAAAATGAGACAAGCACCTCATATGTAACTGCCTGAACTCCCACCAGTGTCAGCTGTAGTGTTAATGAGCCACTAAACACAGATACTACTAATCAGTGTGTGATCAACATTCACTACAAAGTAGCCCCAGGAGCAACTCTCCTCCCCTTGATTATCCCCAGGCAAAGTGCTAGATATTACAAGGGCATAAGTTACATGAAAAGTTGGCTTGAACTATTATTAAATAATAGTACCTAGTAATTTCCTTTCTGTGTGACAAAAAGCAATTCTGCTGAATGAGACTGTTTACACAGAAAAGCTAAAAGCAGCAGCGACCTATGTGCCCAGTAGGTACTGCCTGAATAGCACATCTGTCATTCACTCAGTCGAATGCAATGTAACTCTCGCATTTCCCTAACAAGTTGTTTCTATCACACAGATTTTTATCTTCAGTCCATTTTGACATCTCAAGGAATTCATCAAATCACCATTTGTAAGTGCTGTGAAACAGCTTTTTCTAGTGCTAATAGCAATAGCTTATCTGGAAAACCTGTTTCAGATAAAATAAGGGACTGTTTGAAATGGGGTTTCAGATTATTCTAAACTCTGAACATGCACAGTATCCGGTGATGTATTTTGCCCAGTCCTTGGGAGTGTAAATGAATTGGATGAAACGCAGACTCAGTGCTCCTGAAGGGAGTTTCAAGATGGGGACACCAAGATGCAGGAGGATGTTGCCCCAGGATGCAGATATCCCACTTCAGGGAGTGCTCGGTCAGGGGTGCCAGTGCTTGGGTTAGCGTGACAGCTGTGGGAATTTCCTCCCAGCATGGAAGGGAAGGTCATTCTCCCTGCTCATGAGCCCAGTGCTGGTGAGCCCAGTTGCCGTTGCAGCCCCAGACCCATGGACACCAACCGTGGTACTGCAGGACAGCAGGCCTGAGGTGTTGCATTTACACAGAAACACACTGGAGTAAGTAAAAGGACACCAGCATGTTCACTCATCATAATCCAGTACTTGTACTGTGCCCAGAGTGCTCCCTTCCAGGCTGGGGTTTAATTGTCCTATCATTGCTATGGCCTGAGTTTCCCATATTTTCTTCTTTGCCAAAGCACCAAGCCAGGCTGGTGTGCACATGGACAATTTCTGTGGGCAGGAGCATCGCTGGGATCTCATTGCCGGCAGAAGCGCTCAGTGCCATCTGCGCTCAGCAGTTTGTTTGCAGAGCACGGCTACCTTCTCTTTGCCACCTTCAGAAATGAAATCGCGCGATGCAGGAACAATCGCAGGGAAACATTTCTGTCATCTTCACCGGTACCCTCAGCTCTATGGCCTCCTGAATGTGAATTAGTGTCTTAAGCAGTTTATTCATTCATGGCAATCTGTTCCTTTATTTTCAAGAGATAGTATAGCTACGGGAAGCCTTGCACTGTTTTTTTTCCCCCTCTCTAAGCTCTGACTACAAGATATTCTTTATTTTTCTCAGGTCACTTCTACTTACATTCTGCTGAGCTGATGCATGAGACAGCCCTGGTTTTAGAAATGGAAAGGAGGAAGGTGCAGGGCTTCAGCAAGAAATGCTGACGCAGGCGTGAGTTACTCAGGGGCTGCACTCAGCATCTGCACAGCTCTGGGGCTGAGGGGACTGGTGGTGTGGCTGCTGGGAAAGGATAAACCCCTGCATACTTTGAAATAAGTTGCAACAGGAAAACTGAATAGGATCTCTTGGGAAAACAAACTTACCTGAGAAGCTCCCCACACTCCATGGTTTTCAGAACACCACTGCAGTTGTTTCCCTTCTGTAGCCAATACCAGGAGCAGATTGCAGTCCAGTTTACTGAAATATTCAGCTTTGCTTTTCAAAGCAAAAAGCACAAAACAATGTAAATATTTCCAAAGCCTGAATAAACATTAGTTTTACAGATAGGACATCATCCAAGTTGGATTTTGGGGTAGTTTTCTCATGATTGTTTTTATTTCTTGAGATTTTTGCAAAAAAAAAAAAAATCCAAACCAAAACAAACCCATTTTATTAGCAAAGGTACAACAAAAGGAATGTCAAGGCAGGAGAATTACATTCCAGGCACAGCTGAGGGTAACACAACATTTGTCTTTGTGCAGGAAGCCAGAACAGAGCTTGGTATCATCCACATTTCAGCTGAATCCTATATTACAGCTTTACTAGGATAAAGCAATGCTGCAGCACATGCTTACCTTGTGCAAAACAGTCTTCTCCTTCTCCATTACTTTGGATCTCATAGAATAACAGAATGGTTTGGGTTGGAATGGACCTTAAAGCTCATACAGTTCCAGCCCCCTGCCACGGGCAGGGACACCTTCCACTAGACCAGGTTGCTCCAAGGCCCGTCCAGCCCGACCTTGAACACTGCCAGGGATGGGGCAGCCACAACTTCTCTGGGCACCCTGTGCCAGTGTCTCACTGGCCTCATGAAAAGTCCTTCTCCAGCTTTCTTGTCAGCCCCTTTAGGTACTGGAAGGCTGCTCTAAGGTCTTTTCAGAGCCAGACAGATCAGAGTGATAAGAGCACTGGTCTGTATTGTCCATGCCATGAAGAGCTAGTAATGAACAGCCAGTAATGAGCAGCCAAATTAATCAGCTCATTCATTCATTCATTCATTCAATAGCTAAACCATTAGCTCATGTTGAAAATCTTCAACTGTTCTAAAGGATTCTAGTCATAGAGTATTCAAGCACTAAAAGAAAAAGTTGATATTAAACTTAAGAGTATAAGAAACTTAATAGCAGAGATTCAAAATTAAAGTCTTGTAGAAATTAGGTTATTCTTGTCTAGAAACATAGTCCACAAGTTCTTTAAAATGCTTTTTAATATAAGACAGCAAAATGCATTTGAAAAAACCAAGAAAAGATTAGGAATAACCCAGGCTGAATTTACAGTGAACAAAGACTTCAACCAGTTCTGCTGAAATAACGGCTTGTTGAATGGGATGTGTGATAGGGAAGGGAGAAGAAAGACAGCAGAAAGAAAATCAGGAAAGCCAAAGGCTGTGTTTGCAGGTTCCCTTGCATTTGCTGTGGAAATAAAATGAACGTAATGATGACAGCCTCAAATGAGAGCTGTCACTGTGGGGTAGGCAAACTGAAAACCTGGGCTTCTGGGTCTTTTCTAAGGCTCTGGGAAGTACCTTATTCTTCCTACTATCAATGGAGTTCCTTTATAAGTTTATAGAAAGTTCAGGGGAAACAATATAAAACTGCAAGCAGAAGCTTGAGTGGGAGCCTCTCCTTGGGCACCCTCAGCAGGCTGCATGCAATAAAGTGCAAAAATAACACTCTGCTTAAATTATGCATCCCTGTTTGTCTCCAGGTAGACTTTGAAGTGCTTTTGCTAGAAGAACTCTGTCTTCAGAATGTATTTCTCATTTTATTGCTGACCAGATATGAAGCAAAAGGAGAATTGCACATTCATTTAAAAACTCCTAGCAATGCACCGCATGCTGCTGTAGTTTCAGAACTGAACTTGGTGGTTCACTCAAATAGCCTGCTTTGAACTGGGCAAGCCCCAAACCAATGGAGAGCATGGTCTGAGGCTGGCTGCTCTGTTTTGGAAGCAGGGCTCTAAAGCTCTACACGTGCCACCTTTCCAGCCCTGGGTGTCATGCAGAGGGTTCTCCCGTTCCCAGTGACCTGAAGCAATCAGGACACGATCATGATGAGAAAAGGATCTACCAAAACCATGCTGATGGTCTCTTCCAGGGATGTGAGACACCTACAAGCACCCTGAATCCCTGCACGGGTTTTAGCCTGACTCCCTGTACGGGTTTTAGCCTCCTCCTTGCAGCATGGAAACACAATGCTAACCTCTTTGCTAGAAACATCACCTCTGCCAAAGGCATTCACACACAAGAAAGAGCCAACTCAAAACCACACTGTCACCTTGGCATATGGCTGTACCTGCCAGCTGCTTTGTAGTTGCAAATGAGTTTCAAAAGTTAACAGGCTCCCCACTAACATTTTGCATATATAGTTAATGGAGGTTCCTGAAAAGTCAGATTCTGTCAGTACATATGGCACATCCACATTCCACATCACGGGCATGAATGAGGCATTTCCTAGGGTAGAATTTTCAAATTGTAGTCACCATGGATAATCTTTGACTTAACCAGGGAGCACTTGTTATTGATGCTCTCTGCCCAGCTCAGGACACACAATAACTTCAAAGGATCAATGTTTTCCACAGAAAAACCAGAACAAAACAAACACCACCACCACCCCACCCCCAGACACACTCAAAAAAACCCCAAACAAACAAACAAAACCAAACCAAAAACTCTAACCAACCAACCAACCAAAAAAAAAAAAACAAACAAAAACTTCCCCTCCCCCCAGTAACATTTTTACAAAGGTTTGGGTTTTTTTTCAAAGTATAGGAAAAGTTACTGTGGAAAGAAGAGCAACTCACATTTCCATATTACTGTGGCTCATCCTCTTCAAAGGGCAAGCACTAATGTGAAGCACAGTGCAAGGTAGGATTCAACAGGTACGTGTAAGCGCAGCTGATGTTTGTGCCAGCAGAGCACCAGGGTATGTTGTGAAGCAGCTATTAGTATTTTAGTGACCAGCACTGGAACAGGTATCATGAATTCTGCAAAATAGACATTGTTAACCTAGTCCTGATTTATCGAAGAAGCTAATTTTTAACATTCAGATACCTTTGATATCACAGGCATGACAGCCAGAAGCCCAGATCCCCGCATTATCTTTGGGTGACAGAAACATAAAAAAGCAAAATTGAGTCCACCCCAATTTTAAAGGGCAATATTGCAAAATATTCCTGAGGAATGTTTTTCAGATCTTCTTGTACCCTTCTTTGGCTGCTATTCAGTTGCTCTCTCAAAAAATAACCTCCCCAGTTACAAGCAGCCTGCCAAATTTCCATGTTAGTAAAATTTTTTCAGGGTTCATGTTAAACTTGGAAACAGAAGATGGGCTCCTCCTCTCCACACTGTCTACCTAGGATCCAACCTTCCTTCTTTTGCCTGCAAATAATTCCATGAAAAAGAAGTGTCATTTCAATGTTCAAGGACCTGATGAATTGGCGCCAGAAGGGACGCAGGCAGCAAACCAGACTGTGGATGCAAAAAGGCAGAGGAGAGGGAAGAAGAACAAAGCCTCTTGTAGACAGACAGTCATAATATCCTGGGTGCTTTCAGGTAATCCTTAAAATGCCAGGACAATTATTCCTCAGTCTGCCCAGCTTTGCTGCCTTCATTTTTTAATGACCCAAACTAAAGTTTCTCCTTAACTGAACTTGCTAATTTCAAGCATTGCTGGAGGGAAAGGTGCTGTTTATTAGTGACAAATCACATGTGCAGCCTCTTCTTTTGCTGACCTCTCATCCTTTCAAGTAGAAAATACCTTTAATTTCCAGCTTCCTCACAGCACACATAAATCCCATGTCCACCGCTGGCAATGCTGTGCTGTGCAATGCAGGAGAACAAGTTATCCTATGACTTCAAGTGCAGGGAGTTTTAAGCAATGGCCTTTGCCTTCCTTCTCAACTCTATTATCTAAGTAACCTTTACAAAAAAAGACAAAGTCATTTAAAGTGCTATTAAGCTGTGAGGGTGCACGGTGCTCCTCATTCAGCCATCCTCTGCCAGGCTGTGTCACTGCTACAAGACATCATCAACTGTTCAGAAATGATCCCCAAGGTCTCAGTTTGCATTAAAAAGAGTATATCCTTAGCTCAAATATAGGTACACCAAACAAAGGGTAATATGAGCTTATCAGCCAGAGAGCTGTCAAGATTAACTTCTGAGTTGATTCAGAAGTTTCAAATTATAGTCATCACAAATAATCTTTAATTTAACCAGAGAGCACTTTCTGAACACTGACTTATAGAATCATAGAATAGTTAGGGTT